>NW_015168725.1:172953-188922 GCF_001447785.1 Gekko japonicus | reverse complement strand
GATAAAGTTCATTAGGTCCCATCTTTCTGCAAGCATGTAGCCATGTGCTCAGCTCCAAAGCAATCCTTTGTCTCTGTTAGGAGCCACATGGTAGCATAGCATCTCAGATGGACAGACACAACAGTAGAGATCACAGGAACAGAAGAGAAGTTCCTCTCATTGGGAATGAACAGATATAGGGCAATTCCAGTTGTCCAATTAGCCCTGGCCAGGGGCCAATTGGAGTAGACCTGGGAGTGCCCAATTGTAGAGTTACCATGGGAACAACTTCTGAATGGTCAGAGCCTCTGAAGGGCACACCCGCAGTCATGTGCCCCCCAAAGTCCATCCCACCCACGGCCTACGTGACTGTTTGCTTGTTTGCTAGGCCATCTGGTCTTCTGCCAGCATGGAAGTGTGAAGGCATGTTTTTATGGCACGGCAATAGAAGCCATCTGGACCCCTCTATTTGGCTTCAACAGGAAATCAAGACAGCAGTGGTTCAGCAAGATATCAGCAAGACACATTCCAGGGGAAAGGCAGGGGGTTATAGGAATCAATAAAGATGGAAATTTGGGGTAGATACCTCAATTTTCATCTACTCTAGTCCTCAGGGAACATGCATACTTTGAGGAATACACTACATACCACAACAGAGTCAGTAGACACAGAATACATCATTACATAAGGAATACAGAAACATTCCACAGAGAACAAAAAATCATTTCACTTTCATGAAGTGGACAATTCCACTTCAGGTACAGCTTACCAAAACAGTTCAGTCAAGTACAGTTCAGGTTACAGAAGCAATACACAGAATAGAACTCATCCTGAAGCTTTCAATTCTACTTCAGTACAGCTTAAAAATTTCAAGTTTACAGAAAGAAAAAGAACAGGTTAGAACACAGTTCCTTACAGAAAGCAAACAGGTTAGACCATTCCAGCAACAGCAAAGAGGTCTACATCACAGGAAATCCTAGCAAGCAAAATCATCAGTATGAGAAACAGGCTGGTTTTCTCTCCAACCTCACAAGACATTCAGCATCATAGAGACACCAAAATGGTCAGTGGAGTGGACGAGGGGCCCAACTCTGACCAGCAACCATGGAGGGCTGATTCAGGTTAGCAATCCCAAAACCACTCTCATACACACACTCAGGCAACAAGGCAAATCTTACATGCCCACAATAAGGACAGACTAATGGCTCACCACAGCAGTCCCGCCCACATAAGCATCTTTAACACATGGACATTCTTCAGCAATTCTCAAGGGTTCAGAGCAGATCAAAACCCTTTACATGCAATAAACTCATTGTATTTCCCTCTTTCTCTGGAAAGGGCAAGGAATCAGGACCATGGCTAGCAATCAGGCTGAACTGATCGGACCAGCCTGCGAGCAACGTAGGGTTACTCAGACACTTTGCCAGAATGCAGTCCCCTAACAAGGCTGTTGTTTCCAGCAGTCTGTTTCCCTCTTCCTTTCCTTCCACCCAGCTCCATAGTTTGGTCTGCTAGGCCGGATCGTCCCTGTTAGTGTCCTCAGGAAAATAAAACAACCTTTCTTATTTCCTGAACTTCTCTTCCTCTTTTCCACACTTTTCTCCTTCCTTCATTTTGTTCTTTTCCTTTCATGATATGCCTTCATTTCTCTCTCCCCCTTCTAAACACCCCCATTATTTGCCAGTTTTCATCTCATCTCCTTCTCATCCCTGACAACTCAGAATGTACTGGCAATTCAGAATGTACTTAATGGTAGTATAACAGCAAACCTCTATTAATATTATGAACAGAAGAAAGTAGGGGGAGTCAATATTTCCCAACTATAGGCTGGAAAATTCCTGGATATTTGGGGGTGAAGCCTGGGGAGAACAGGATGTGGGGAGGGGAGGGACCTCAGTGGGGTATAATGCTAAAGAGTCCACTCTCCAAAGGAGCCATTTCTGTAGTCTGTAGTCATGAGTTCTGTTATTTATTTATTTGTTTGATTGATTTTTATCCCGCCCTCCTAGCTCAGGGCAGCCTACAAAAAGAATAAAATTCCAAAATACAATCACATAAAATCACAAAAATTAAAAAGTACAATGTTAAAACACAAACATGATAAAGTGCCAGCAACATTCCTCACTTTACAGTTAGCTCTTCGGCCTTCTGCAGCTGTCTAGGGTGATTGGCTCGGGCAGTGTTTAAGGGACCAGTGGGCCAGGGTTTCACCAGCATAGATATTAGTTGCTGGCGGTAGAGGTATTAGTAGTATTACTGGTGGTGGCTCCAAAGGCCTGGAGGAATAGCTCCATTTTACAGGCCCTGCAGAACTGTGGAAGGTCCTGCAGGGCCCTGGTTTCCTCTGGGAGCTCGTCCCACCAGAGTGGGGCCATTTACAGGCCCTGCAGTGGCCCTAGTTACCACCAGTCTGGCCTCCTTAAAGCTTGGGAAAGCCAGCCAATTCTGGGTCCCAGATCGCAGTGTCTTCTGGGGTACATGTGGGGAAGCCTCCTTAAAGCTTGGGAAAGCCACCTGGCCATAAAGGGCTTTAAAGGTAAGAACCAGCACTTTGAAGTGAACTTGGTATGCTATAGGCAGCCAGTGCAACGTCTTTAGCACAGGTCGGATGTGCTCCCAAATCGGGATTCCCATCAGCAACCTGGCCGCGGCGTTTTGCACCAGCTGCAGCTTCCAGATTTGCGACAAGGGCAGCCCCATGTAGAGGGCATTACAGTAATTTAATCTCGAGGTGACCATTGCATGGATCACTGTTGCCAGGTCATTGCATTCAAGGAGACCTTCATTCCTGGAGACCTCCAGGACCCACCTGGATGTTGGCAACCCTATCTATCAAAGTAGTAAAAGTATGCCTTTCCTTTACATCCATGGAAATAGAATGTTGATCTGATTATGTAGTTGCACACATGGAACAGAAGTTAGAACTCCCCCGCCCCCTTTTATTACAGTTAATTACACTTTAAACATTGTTCACACAGTGGGTTGTTGTCTTTATATTAGTTGGACAGCTAATATTCCTTTGTAAATGCTACTTTGCTACTGTAGACTAGGGCTGCCAACCTCTAGAATCCAATGCACTGCATCCCTGCTGAGTTCCCTTTGTTCCCCATGCTCCATTCCTCCCCATGCTCCACCCCCAAATCTCCAGGAATTTCCCAACATGATGCTGGCAGCCTGCTGTAAAGATTACATTTCATGTTATATGACAAATTACACAATCTTTTTAGAAAATATGACTGCAAAATCAATCCCTTTGATTCCAGTATTTCTCATCCAGCACCACTACATAAAAAGCACCCCATTTTGCCCGTGCTCTTTGCTAGGCAAAGATACAAGGGTAAACTTTAATAGATTTCTTACTGATTTACATACTATAGATTTATTGTGATACGGAGTTTTTATTAACGATAGCCCACTTTGTCAGATGTAAGAGGTATGTTCTATATTGGTACACATACGTATACAAATATAAACTTACAAAATTAGGAACATAATTTGGATCAGGGTCAAACGGGGGCCCAGGTGGAATCTTTGGGGGCCCATGATGGCTCTCAGCAGCCCTGGTGATGGAAACCATTTTGGATTTTCTTTTAAAAATAGGAACATTTTCAAAATGTTCATACTGAGCAAAAGACAAATTTCTATTTTGGTTAAAAAACCAAATTATATTCCAAAGATATTTAAAAATAAAGTACAATAATTTTGCAAGATACCTTCACTACAACAGTTTATAAACAAGATAAATTCCACCTGGCATACTTGCTGCCTGCCGGTGACCTTAATTCCAGTGAAGGACAGAGAAAAAAATCTTCCCCAGAGGCAGACTGTTCTATTTTTTTATACCATAAATCGAAATCACAGTACATAGTCCCCAATGACCATGTTGCCATCATTAATTTAATTCTTCTCAGGCATTGCTGAAAAATATAAAATATCATAGATTTCAGACTTAATGCCATGAGAAGCCTAAAGTTCTACTCAAAAGGAAGTACATAGAGAGTTTTTAATAATGATAACAATAATCATCACTTCTACCTTAATTAAGATTGGTACTAGCATGTAATTTGCCTGGGAAGTGACCCAATTGAACACATTTGCTGTCACTATTCTGTTCATCAGAATTAATTACCCTTTTGTTAGTCAATATCCTTTGCCCTCCTGTGAACTGAATACAGTTTTAGGATCCTTCAGCACAAGGCTTACTACCCTTAAGGAAAAGGTCCATTAATGAATTGAAATCTGTTCATCCTAAATACCCCAGTTTAGCACGCAGATCCCAAAAGTAAACATAAGAATTGTTTTATGGAACAAGACCTCTTTAACATTTTGTTTTTGAACAGTTGACTCCGGGAGCTGACCAGAAGGACCCGAGGCTCATGGTCTTCCCATGGTATTTGTCGCAATCACCTGGTGTTGAGACATTGGCAGCGTCTGTCCATGGATGTTTCATTCAGCTGTCACACCTAATGAGAATGTATTTGAGAATCCCACAACTAGAAATACTCTGCCAGTGCTTTGTTTGTGTGGTTAAATTTTTGAATCTCTCTGTGTCACAAAGGCTCTTGAGAAGCAATTCACCTTTCTCAGAAATACGTATTCTGTCATATCGTAACAGAAGATGGAATGAGCAGAAAGTTCCAACAGCTGTTATTAGCCAAGAAGCTCATGATGAGAAGAGATGCCAAGGAGCTTAGGATGCTTAGGAGCTTCCAGAGGCACCTGGCACTCCACTAGATGGACCTTGGCCTCATCCAGCAAGATAAAGTTTATGGCATCATTTTCAGAAACAACACATAGTACTTTTTAAAAACATATGCAATTTAAAAAAATGATAGCATGTACTGAGATCTGTGTCTACAGACCCTTGTAGAAACCAGTCATGTCTGGGGACCCTGTGACTCTGTTCTCAAGGCCTAGCTTTCCATACACTAAATCTGGAAAACAGGCATAAAGGTTAACTTAAGCTAATCAGGTGCTACCTAAGCAACATCTGCCACCACAGGGTGGATGTTAATGCCACAACTGCTTTTATTAAACAGTCTTCAGGTTGACAAAGGTATTTTTGCAAAGGTCGGAACTTCCAAGATAATTCTGCAGTTGGACCTTAAAGAAGGGATTTGGAATCCAATAAATCAAAGGATGATGGACACTTAAGAGAACACCCAAACTAGCTTCTTCATCAAACCTTCCAGGGCTCTTTTTGTAGCAGGAACTCCTTTGCATATTAGGCGACACACCCCTAATGTAGCCAATCCTCCAAGAGTTTACAGAGCTCTTCTTACAGGGGCTACTGTAAGCTCTTGGAGGATTGGCTAAATTAGGGGTGTGTCGCCTAATATGCAAAGGAGTCCCTGCTACAAAAAGAGCCCGCCCCATGCCAGTCATGAAAGTGACCACTGATAAGGTAGGGATCTGTGTGTAGTTCATGGGACTGTCTAGGCATACAGAAAATATGAATTTGTAAATAAATCAATAGAAACAAAGTCACCCATACATCCCCCATCATCACCACAAAAACCCCAGATTGATAAGAATGGAATATGTTTCTGGAGGCATAGAATGCCACTCCATGACCCCTCAACAAGGTGGGGGAAGAGAAGAGTTTGAGGGCAGCTCTATGAATGGGGAGGTTGTTAGCCTGCTGACACTTTATATGGCTTATAAACTGTATAGCTGGACTGTGCAAACTGTGTGCCAGGGAAATGAACTACATGGTGCGCATGAGGCAATGCCAATTTACTTAATGGAAGACATGTTGTACAGGATTAAGCCCCTCACGCTAGTCCAGGGATGAGAGGTAATCCTGTACTTTTACAGTACATTAAACAACAACCCAAGAGGTAGGCTATACCCTCTCTGGATTTCAGAACAGTTTGCCACCAGAACCTTGTCAACTAGATTTAGTATCATCAGCACATTTAATGAGTAGCTCTTCTACCCCTTCATCTAGATCATTGATAAAAATATTGAAAAGTACTGGGCCCAATACCGAGCCCTGCAGCACCCCGCTGAACACCTCCCTCCAATCTGATGAAACGCTATTGACCACCACTCTTTGGGTGCGGTGCTCTGACCAGTTCCTTATCCACTGAACTGTCCTATAGTCCAGTTGACAGTCTTCCAGTTTGCCCCTCAGAATGCCATGGGAAACCTTATCAAAAACTTTACTGAAATCCAGGTAAATCATATCAACAGAGTTCCCACGATCCAGTAAGCTTGTCACATGATCAAAGAAAGATCAAAGATCCATCTGCCTGTCACCCATCCTGATGTTGCTGCTGTTTAAACATCTGGTTGTTGAATCAATTACCAACAATGCTGCCAGACTGTTAATCCTTTCTCTCCTTTAGTCTACCTTTCTCTCTCTGAAAGATGTTACTATTAGAGAAACAGTATTTCTGTTGCCCAACCATTAATCCCATTCTCATGACCCATCTGGATTTTTCCAGTATTTTCTGAAGGACAATGTGACAGAGCAGACATCTGCCTTTAGTCAGTTTGGGGTATAAAAGGAGAGAGCCACCCCATTGCTGCTTCTTCTCTCCCCCCACCCAACTTGCCCTGCCTCATAGGTTCCATCCTAGCGCTGTTTGGAACTTTCCACGTGCTCTGCCAGTCAGAACACGATTCCTTCCCTTAGTGTCATTCTATTTTTCGCTGCAGATTCTACTCACTGCATCTGGACAGGTATGTATCACCCCTGGTCCTAAACAAAATACCTGCTGTTTTTCGCTGCTCTATATTTTTCTACCTTAATTTCCTAGCTCTGTATTGTGTGTTTTGATTGCTTGGTTTTATATTTGTGTGTGTGTGGATATTTCTTCAGTAAAAGAAACTAGTGATTCTTAAGATCTAGTATCTGCGTCTATTTGTGGGAAATGGATAAAGTGGGACTCTGGTATATAAGGGTCATGATCCTATAGTTATGCTAATTGCACATTAATATCATAATTCCCTTTTATTAAAGAAATATTGCAATTTGGCTAAAAAGGTATGTGACCATCCTCACACTGGTCCATGGAGATGCACCACCTTTGGAGAGGGAGGGAGAGGGCTTAAAAGGCCCAGTGAGCCTTCCATGGCTCTCTTTGTGTCAGTTAAAGGGGAGAGACAGAAAAAAATGAAGAAATTGGTCTGCTCAAGCCCCTGAAATAGTAGAATCCTGAAGGAAGAGATTATAGGGGTGGGAACAAGGATTTCCAAATTGCGCTCCCCCTCCACATACAATTCACAAAACTGGATAGAAATGTATACCCTTAACTGCACTTAACTGTGTAAATGGTGGCCAGACTGGATGCCCGGCATGTGACTGTGCGTTACAATACATTCTGTGTGCTTAGCTCCACAAAAGGAATCCAAAACGGAAAATGTTAGGTCGAAGTTGATTTCATATATCAATTTCCATTGCTAGATCAGAGCATTTATATTCACCTAGTAGTTAAGAACATAAGAAGAGACCTGCTGGATCAGACAAATAGTCTATCTATCCCAACATCCTGTCTCACACAGTGGCCAAACATTTCCTCTGGACAGCCAACAAAAGGGCATAGAGGCCAAGGCCTTCCCCTGATGTTGCCTCCTGGCTCTAAGAGTCAGAGGATTAGTAAAACTCTGAATGTAGAGGTTCCCCTCAGTCACCATGGCTAGTAGCCATTGGTAGACCTATCCTCCATGAATCTGTCTAATCCCCTTTTAAAGTTGTTTATTCTTGTAGCCATCACTACATCCTCTGGCAGCAAATTCTACATTTTAATCACTCTCTGTCTAAAGTAGTATTTCCTTTTGTCTGTCATGAACCTCCTGCTTATCAGCTTCATTGGAGGCTCTCAAATTCTAGTATTTTCGGAGAGGGAGAAAAAATTCTCTTTGTCGGCTCTCTCCATCCCATTGTATAATTTTATACACCTCTATCTTGCCCCCCCCCCCTTAGTCATTTCTTTTCTAAACTGAAAAATCCCAGACTCTTCAGCCTTTCCTCATAGACAAGGTGCTCCAACTCCCTAATCCCTCTTGGTTGCCCTCCTCTGTACTTTTTCCAGATCTGCAGTGTTCTTTTTGAGATACGGTGACCAGAACTGTATACAGTATTCCAAATGAGGCCTCACCATAGATCTATACAGGGACATTACCATATTGGCCATTTTATTCTCAATCCCTTTTCTAATAATCGCTAATAAAGTGTTTGCCTTTTTCACTGCTGTAGCACACTGGGTTGACACTTTCATTGAGCTATCCACTATGGCCCCAAAATCTTTTTCTCTCTCAGTCTCAGCAAGTTCAGATCCCATTAGCCTATACATGGCTGGGATTTTTTTGTTCCAATGTGGATCACCTGACACTTAACAACACTGAACTTCATCTCCCACATTGTCGCCCACTCACCTAGTTTGTGGAGGTCCTCTTGGAGCTCTTCACAGTCAGCCTTGGAGCTCTTCACAGTCCTGAATAATTTTGTGTCATCTGCAGACTTGGCCACGACACTCCTTACTCCTAGTTCCAGATCACTGATGAATACATTAAATAGTACTGGCCCCAATACTGATCCTTCTGGGACCCCCACTGCTTAATTCTCTCCATAGTGAGAACTGTCCATTGATTCCTACTCTTTGCTTCTTGTCATTTAACCAGTTTTTAATCCATAAGAGAACCTGTCTTCTTATTCCCTGACTGCTAAATTTACCCAGGAGTCTTTGTTATTAAGGTACCTTGTCAGAAGCCTTTTGAAAGTCCTTCCCAGCAGCTCTCTCCTGAGTTCTTTCTCCTAGCCCTACTGGCTCAGTTCTTGGGGTTGTTCCTGTTTCAAGCATCAGAATGCTCATAGCAGAGAGAAAAGGATAAAAACAGACAACCATTTCACTAGGAAAGAGGGAGATAACAGCTAGAATGTGAGTGCATCTGTCCTTATATCTTGGAGAGTGGAGTGATTTCAGAAGCTGAATGACAATTGAAATCACTCCACTCTCCAAGATATAAGGACAGACGGACTCACATTCTAGCTGTATCTGAAGAAGTGAACAGTGACTCACGAAAGCTCTTATCCGGCCACAAATTTTGTTATTCTTTAAGGTGCTATTGGACCCTTGCTCTTTTCCACTGCTATGAACAGACTACATGGCTACCATCTTTAAACAGACAGATTTTGAAAAAATTATCCCAGATTCAAAACTCTTTCTGAGTTAATTAAAAGGAAAATGCAAGTGCAATGTAAAACACTGCATTGCAAGGAGAGATAGCTTATTAAGTATTCTCTCAAGATGTTCCAAGTTCATGCAGTTTTCTATTTAAGGAAAATCCAATTAGTGTCTCTGAAAACTGCAGCAGGTCCTTATAGGCAATGTAAGCAGGAGTCAGGGAACCTTGCCTATGTCCCCATGCCTTCTGCTACTTCCAAACTGCCTCCCTAACAAAAAGTATAAGGACATGATTCTACACTTCACAGGACATGGCATAGACATTTATTTTCTCTCAGAACTTAAGAAATGCTACACAAATCATGATCAGGCTTCTATATTTCTAATGAAATTTTTTCACATGTCAGCACACTATAACTAGTTTAACCACAGCTAGCAATGAAGAAAGCTTTACAAAATGTATGGGGGGAAATTGCCATGCTATTTTTAAAAAAAAAACACCTGGAAACCATAGGCACAATTCAGTGAAAATTAAAAGGGTTGAAGTCCCATTGGGATCTTCCTGTACTGAAACTGATCAAACCTATTTTCAGTGAAGCAGACAGGAGTTGTGATTCAGAGTTCTGTGGGCTCAGGGCCCATCTATATGCATCCTTGATGTTTTTCTCTGCCTAGTACTGATTACAGAAAAGCCCAACCTGGTTGCACAGGGATGGAACACTAGATTTTTACAGTACTGGTGCCACTTTATCTTAAATCCACAATAATGGAAACTCATACAGAATGTAGATCACAGACTAAAAAGGGCACCACCAAACCTAAGAGATCAGTAAGGTTAATGAGCGA
Source organism: Gekko japonicus (assembly GCF_001447785.1). Taxonomy (NCBI): domain Eukaryota; kingdom Metazoa; phylum Chordata; class Lepidosauria; order Squamata; family Gekkonidae; genus Gekko; species Gekko japonicus. The sequence continues at coordinate 178,966 of NW_015168725.1, read as the reverse complement.
AGTCAAGAAAACCAAAAACAGACAAGAAGACTTCTTTTCTCTGTGCATCTGTTCAGTACATTTAATTATTGCAAGCCAAATGGGATGTCAATTTTTAAAAAACAATTCCATGTTTTAAAGTTCGTTTTGACGGATACGAAGGTTACTTTGTGGATTGTGTTGGGGTATCTTGTTTACTCCGTGTCTATTCTTGGATTTTACAGTCCTGTCTTCACCTCATATCCTGCTGATTGACTGTAATGCATTTTTGTTTTTCATTGATGTTCTGTTGCATTTCTCTCAATAATTTTTTTTTTAAAAAAGTTCAGAAATGGAGATAGTTCTAACAAGTAAGAATGGGGAGAATAAATCAATAATTTCCTCTTTTTGATGCGATTCAGTGTATTGCGACAGTTCTTTGGAAGGACTTACCATCTTTAGGAGGAATCATACTTTCAGCACTGCAAGATAGACCCATGTGACTATTACTGTAAGAGAGCTGTTTTAAATGCAGATTTGCCAGCAGCTGATGAAATGTTCACAGGAAGTGCCACTGCACAATTGCAGTTTCTGGATACAGTTGTTAAGCAGCAAACTTACTTCTTTCTCTCCCCCTCCCAAACAAACAAACATGGCAGAATAATGTCAGCCAGGTACCAATGGCTAATCAAGTAAAAATCTGGAAGTAAAATACAGTTAACTTTCCCCCCCACCCATCACTTATTAAAGACAGGATCTACAAGGTTCTCTTTAGGCATGTGGTATTTTAGCATGTCCAGAAGCCAGGAGCACAGATGACATGTGCTCATCCTGATCTTACTTCAACTCAAGCACATTTCTTCCTCTTTATACAAGAAGGACAAAAAGGTGCAACCTGTCTCATCCCTCTACAAGGATTGGGCCCCTCTCAAGAAAAGGAAGTACAGCACAATTCAGTGAAAATTAAAAGGGTTGAAGTCCCATTGGGATCTTCCTGTACTGAAACTGATCAAACCTATTTTCAGTGAAGCAGACAGGAGTTGTGATTCAGAGTTCTGTGGGCTCAGGGCCCATCTATATGCATCCTTGATGTTTTTCTCTGCCTAGTACTGATTACAGAAAAGCCCAACCTGGTTGCACAGGGATGGAACACTAGATTTTTACAGTACTGGTGCCACTTTATCTTAAATCCACAATAATGGAAACTCATACAGAATGTAGACCACAGACTAAAAAGGGCACCACCAAACCTAAGAGATCAGTAAGGTTAATAAGCGAAGTCAAGAAAACCAAAAACAGACAAGAAGACTTCTTTTCTCTGTGCATCTGTTCAGTACATTTAATTATTGCAAGCCAAATGGGATGTCAATTTTTAAAAAAACAATTCCATGTTTTAAAGTTCGTTTTGACAGATACGAAGGTTACTTTGTGGATTGTGTTGGGGTATCTTGTTTACTCCGTGTCTATTCTTGGATTTTACAGTCCTGTCTTCACCTCATATCCTGCTGATTGACTGTAATGCATTTTTGTTTTTCATTGCTGTTCTGTTGCATTTCTCTCAATAAAAAATTATTTAAAAAATGTTCAGAAATGGAGATAGTTCTAACAAGTAAGAATGGGGAGAATAAATCAATAATTTCCTCTTTTTGATGCGATTCAGTGTATTGCGACAGTTCTTTGGAAGGACTTACCATCTTTAGGAGGAATCATACTTTCAGCACTGCAAGATAGACCCATGTGACTATTACTGTAAGAGAGCTGTTTTAAATGCAGATTTGCCAGCAGCTGATGAAATGTTCACAGGAAGTGCCACTGCACAATTGCAGTTTCTGGATACAGTTGTTAAGCAGCAAACTTACTTCTTTCTCTCCCCCTCCCAAACAAACAAACATGGCAGAATAATGTCAGCCAGGTACCAATGGCTAATCAAGTAAAAATCTGGAAGTAAAATACAGTTAACTTTCCCCCCCACCCATCACCTATTAAAGACAGGACCTACAAGGTTCTCATGGTCCTCTGATGATACTCCACCATACCTTACGGAAACACTGGAGGAAGTGATCTTTAGGCATGTGGTATCTTAGCATGTCCAGAAGCCAGGAGCACAGATGACATGTGCTCATCCTGATCTTACTTCAACTCAAGCACATTTCTGCCTCTTTATACAAGATGGACGAAAAGGTGTAACCTGTCTCATCCCTCTACAAGACTTGGAAATTGGGCCCCTCTCAAGAAAAGGAAGTACAAGATGTCATTCTAGATTTCCTCACTCTTTTTATGCACAAGCCCGGTGGAGGGAATTAATTAATTAATTATCATATGGCATTGTGTCATATGATACAATCCTAAAAATCAATCCTAAAAGAAATCAACCCTAACTGTTCCCTGGAAGGCCAGAAATTGAAGATGAAGCTCAAATACTTTGGCCACCAAATGAGAAGGGAGTACTCACTGGAGAAGACCCTGATGCTGGGAAAGATTGAAGGTCAAAGAAGAAGGGGATGGCAAAGGATGAGATGGTTAGACAGTGTTATCCAGGCAACGAACATGAAATTAAGCAACCTCCGGAGCACGACAGAAGACAAGAGGGCCTGGAGTGATGTGATCCATGGAGTCACAAAGAGTCGAACTCGACTATGCAACTGAACATCAACAAAATTGTGTGTAAAACAGTCAGGAGATCCTAAGATTGTTTGGCAGCCAAAACTTCTAGAACTTTAGTGTTATGCACCACTAGGTGATGAGCTAGACTTGTTTTTAAGGCAAAAAAGTTAAAGGAATCAATGAAAGCTGATACAGGAGCAATTCCAGCTATTTATGTCAAATCTCTGATCCTGGGCGTATCACTATTCCTTAGTTGATCTTATAATACTATATTGCTCTTACATAGCACCACAGAGAAAGGAACATGTGGTAAATAAGTAAACACAACATAGATTAAAGCAAAAATTCTTGCCTTGCATCTTCTTCTGATTCTGGCTGCCCTACTCTTGTTCCCCCCCCCCTATACAAATCCATCAATTGCTTTAAAATATTTCTTTAGTATTGCCGCGTGTGCAAAGTTAATGAATCATTTAAACTCTACTCATTTAGCACTCACATGAATACATGAAGCTGCCTTATACTGAATCAGACCCTTGGCCCATCAAAGTTAGTATTGTCTACTCAGACTGGCAATGCCTCTCCAGGGTCTCAGACAGAGGTCTTTCACATCACCTACTGCCTGGTCCTTTAACTGGAGATGCCAGGGATTTAACCTGGGAACTTCTGCATACCAAGCAGATGCTCTGCCACTGATGTTCTGGCTTTTAGTTCTGTTCTGGCTTTTAGTCATGTTCTGGCTTTTATATTCTGGCCTTTAGTCATGGCTTTTTGTTTTCATGGCATGCTCCTCCCCGCTTTTCATATGCAATAGTTATGAAGTCTCATGCAAACATAAATATGACTTCTAGCAATGTATTGAGCAAACACCCCAAAATGCTTGATACAGGATACACTTCTAATCTGTGTCACTAAGCACCATCCCCTAGGCTGCACTACTGCTAAATCTCCATCATTTTCTATACACCACTTGCTTAGTTCCTCTAACTCAGAGGCAGATGCCTTTGCAAATCTAAATGAAAGGAATGGCACTTGTAGGGCAGCAGTGTCTAGAGGAAAACACACCAAAGTATTTTTGTAAACTTCAAGTGAGAAAAAAAAAGACTGCTGAATGAAAACTCCCTGTGTGAGGAAACCAGATTAATATTTACCCATTAAAAAGGGTTTCATTTCCCTAAATAAGTAAGTAATTCAAGGTAAGCAGTTAAAAGAGATACAAGCAGAGAATCACTTGGACAGTGAGTAATTTCCATTCCTGGACAGACTCTCAGCTTGAGTCTACACAGTCACAGAAAAAGCCCAGCAGGAACTCATTAGCATATTAGGCCACACCCAACAGCAGGAACCCATTAGCATATTAGGCCACACCCCTGACAGCACAGCTCATTGGCATATTAGGCCACTCCCCCATGTTACCAGAAGTGTCGTCATCCAGCCACACCCACCTTTTGCTTCCTATTCTGTTTACCTTGTTTGTTGTCAAAACCCTGAGCTTTTTTTGTAGCAGGAACTCCTTTGCATGTTAGGCCACACACCCCTAATGTAGCCAAACCTAATAAGTTTCTGCTGTTGGGTGTGCCCTATTATGCTAATGAGTTCCTGCTGGGCGTGGCCAACTTGGGAGCCAGCCGGAACTCCGTTCCTGTGCGTTCCTGCCCAAAAATAGCCCTGGGTTTGAGGAACCACGTCCAACACAGCTCTTGTCCTGGGGTTATGACCACAAACACTGCTGCTGACATTAGTGTAAAAGAGACCCTGGACCATCCCCTTGCCGTTTTTTCTCCCCAGCTTAGATTTCTTTCAGCTTGCCAGCCTTTCCGCCTCGGGGAGGATGCATGGAATTTTTTTATATTGACAGTCTTTCCTTGCCTTATGATTGTGAGCCAATGGTTCCTACTAAATCATTCACTAGAATACACTATGCTAAACCGGAAGATTATACTTCCTAAAGAGAATCATTCCATTCGATATGGAAGTTAATCTCCTCCAAAACAGTAACGCAGGTGTCTTATCATTCCTTACACAAAGCTTAGGCTGCTTAATCTTCGGTCTGCTTAATCTCGCCATGTTTGAATGTCTTATCAGATCTTGCAGATGCTCCCCCCCCTTTCACATTTATGGGGTTAATTTTCTTTCCTAGTAGTGACTTCTATAAATGTAGGTCATATTCACCTTGAAGGAAGATAGAGCCAAATGCCTTCTCTGTGCCACAGATAACAGAAGATAAAAAAGTAAATTTTATTCCCTGCCACCATTTTCCTCACTAGTCTCTTTCCTCTCACCTTGTGCTGAATACTGATAACACCTCAGCATTCCATTAGGTGATTATGTCAGTGTTATCCTGACTGGCAGCAGCTAACCATGACAGTTACGCAGGTCACTGTACAAGCCTCGTTAGAAAAATCGACTGCAAAGAGGGGCACATCTAATAAACATACCCATACCACAAATCAAAAAGAGCATACCTGAAAAAATATTCCTAGCTCTAAAAATCCAAACGTCATTCCGTATCATCCAACGATGGTTTAGAAAACACATCCAGGAAACCATGATCTTAAAATAGGAACCTGCAAATCATTAAGAGGAGAAGAAAATAAAGAGAGGGGTCTTATTTCTGCCTCTTCCCCTTCCCATACATCTGCCAAAGGTGGGACGGGGGGGGGGAGTGTCTTTTGACCTGGGGTCAGCTACAGGTTTCAAAGACAGTAGATAGATATTGGCTTGGGGGGCAGTCAGTGGGGAAGTGTCACACGAGGGAGCAATTTTGCCACAACTAAGCAAGTGTGTGTCCGGTCAGTGAGTGGATGGGAAGATACCTAGGAATCCCATGTACGTCACCATGAGGGCCAAACTAGATGAAACCCTAGAAGAAACCCCAGATGCACTTTTAAAACTAGATGAAACCCTAGAAGTGCCTTTAAAGCTAAATTGTACTCATTGGTCCCTTGATTTATCTGGAGACCATGGCATTGGGGTTTTAATAAACTCCATCACTTTATTGATCAAAACTGATTGCTCCTGTTATACTTGAAGAGGGGGGAATACAGGCAAAGAGATGGTATCTGTCTTATTTTCCCGTTCCAGGAACAATTGGGGAGGGGAGTTACAATTCCTGAAACTAATGGGGCAGAAAGGTGAAACCTCTTCTCTTCTTACATCATGGTGCTAATCAAAACAGGGGTCCTTCACAATTGCTATTGCCCTCTAAAAATCACTGAGTTCCATTCACAGATCTCTCAGCATTACTTCTGGTTTTGTTCCAAGATCCATGGAATGAAGCTAGGATGAAAATGTAATAAAGAACCTCCCCTCTTTTCCCCCAAAGTGTCCCACAGTTTGTGCATGCATGCTAGCCTTGGCTGTCAGCACTGGCCAACAGCTTTAGGTTACCATGGCTGCCATACCTGTTGGCCATAGAGGAGGGGTTCAGTACCCCATACCTGTTGGCCATAGG
>NW_015168725.1:154855-172940 GCF_001447785.1 Gekko japonicus | reverse complement strand
GGTTCAGTGCCCCAACAGTTTATTTGATAAATGCAGAGGGGTCTCGAAACAGCCAATATTGTTTACTTCTCTGTGTAAACCTACTGTGCAAACCACAGAGGTGCAAACCTTGCTAGATCAGCAAGAAGAGGGTCTAATATACCTATTTATTGAGCCTGCAGTATAAACGGTGACTTTTACTTTTAAAATAAAGATGCATTGTATTCCTCATTGGCTAAGAAACTCTCTGTGTAAAGCTCCACACCACATAGGAAAAAATAAGCTCCAAAATATACAAAATGTCCACAAACACATTCCTGTTTTTAATTTCCTCTCCATATTTTACCATATTAAAACACACACTCAGTAAATGTGCACTTCAATGACATATTTCCTTTTAAAAAAAACTTTTTTGAATTATTAACATCTTTTAAACATCTTTTTTAGCAATAATGTTTCCTAGGCCAGAGAGAGAATAAATTGTTGCACACTGTTTGACATGATATAATTTATTTCTTTTTTATTTCTAAATGAATTTAGATATTAAATATAATAACAAAATTAATTTGGGTGGCTTTATTTTTATGTAAATAATCCTGGGCACTGCTGTGGGTTTTTTTCTTTAGGTTAGTCATAATCTAAAGGATTCCTGCAATTTAAAAACATGTTCTGAAGCTTCGCACCAAAACTACCTCTTGTTAGTAAAAGCTAAGGTACCAGATTTGGGCATGCAGGGGTCACTATTATTAGGAAATATTTTAAAGTTTGGGCCCATGTGCAATGCTTGGAATTTGGGAGTGGGATGTGGGCAACCCAGGTTTGAATTCCCACTCAGCCATGGAAGCTCACTGAGCCAGTCAATCTTTCTCAGCCCAATCTCCCACCCATTGTGCTTGTTATGAGGATTAAATTGAGGAGAGAACAATGTTGTATGTTGCTTGGATCTCCACTGGAAAGAAAAGCAGGATAAATAAATACTTTCTGGTCAAGACAGAACTCTACAGGAGGCAACACTAGAGAAGGGACAAGTGGGTAGGCATGTTACTGCTATCTGATGCTGTCTGAAAGATGGAATACAGAGGGCACGATCACACGCACAATTAGCCATACCATAGGCATGAATGCCAGGTGGATTTAAAGGGCACGATCAGACACGTACATCTGGGAAGCGCCCGCACCCATTGGCAACCAGTTTTGCTCTGCTGCAGAGGTGGAGTAAAAAGATACCGGGGAAAGTCCAGTAGCAAATGGATTGCTATGGGCCACGGACAGACGTTCCCCTGTCTGATCGCTCCAGCGTGCTCTCATGGTGTGGGAATGGTCTGATCAGGCCATTCCAACTCTGTGCTGTCCCCCTCCCCCCGCTCAGTATATGCACATCATCACATACTCCATAAGGAGCTCTCAGTGTGGAGATGCAATTCATCAATTCCCCATTTAAGCAAATCGGAAATGGCAAAAAAAACCAACCCTCACCCGCAGTTGCTCACACAGTGGCAGGCCGCCCCTGCAGCTTCAAAGGACTGTGTGATCACGCAACTGTGGGTCAAATTCCCCCAGAGGGAATAGCCTTGCTCCCCCCCCCCAGTTTATCTCGCGCATGTGACCGCACCCAGAGAGTAGCTGCTGAAAAGTAATGAGGGGACATATGATTAATGCCTTTACTGGGGCCTAAGAGGTGGCTTCCACCCCCCAAATCTATATGCCATAGGGCTACCAAGCCCCTAGTTGGGGCAGTGAATCTCCCACCTCCCACTCCCATTGCCTACTAACACTCTGAGAGGCAACAAGAGAGAAAAAATGAAAGCTGCAACACCAGCTGTGGCAGCATAGTTTTTTTGTTGTTGTTCAGTCGCACAGTCAAGTCCGACTCTTCGCGACCCCATGGACCACATCACGTCAGGCCCTCCTGTCTTCCATCATGTCCGGAGTTTGCTTAATTTCATGTTCATTGCATCTATGACACTGTCTAACCATCTCATCCTTTGCCGTCCCCTTCTTCTTTTTCCTTCAATCTTTCCGAGCATCAGGGTCTTCTCCAGTGAGTGCTCCCTTCTCATTCAAATAAACGGCAGACCGAGACAAGGTGTCCAACCTTCCCACAATCGTGACACTGGGCCTCACGGAACTGGCACTTCCGGTGTTCGTGGTCACCACTGTAACTGGCACAGGGTGCTCTGGGAGCAGGTTGTTGATTGCAGCATTTGCGACTCTCGGTCTGAGTTCGGTGGACATGGTCGTCCTCACTGTCAGAGTCTTCCATACTCTCCTGATGCACCAGCTGCGACTTGCGTGATGTTGGTGGACTTCTGAATTGATGCATGTCTTTGGTTGACTGCTCAGCAACCTCTGTGGCAACAGCTTCCTCGAATGTGGTTTGGAAGGTAAGCATTTTCTTGGCAAAAAGCTGTTGTTGCAGTTTCTCATCCTGAAGGCCACAGACTAGCCTGTCTCTGGGTGCGTTCAGATGGGGGCTTTACATCAGTTAGGGTTCCGGTTGCAACTGGTGTACTCACCGGCGTTCACACGACGAACATCTGCCTCCTGTCCCTAACCGGTGTAAAGCCCTTTAAACCGTTGTACTCTGCCACTAGGTCCCCAAGTGGTGGTATCTAGAGTACAACGGTTGTAAACGGTGCACCCCGGCGTCTGATTGCTCTCCAACGTTGCAGAGACACTTCCGTTGGAAGCCTGAGGCTTCCGGCTTTCCCCCGCCATTTTTTTTTTTAAATAAGCGATATGCGCTCGTGCGAAGCTTCGCCCCGAGCGTTTGTTAAGGGGAGGGGAAAGCCCTTAGTTTAACTTCCCGGAGGAGTCCGGGACTACAGGGAGGCCAGGTTGGGCTTTAAACTTTAAAGGTAAGTCCTTACCTTTAAAGTTTAAATGTAATGGGGAGGGTTGAGCATGCGCAAAAATCGCCATTCTGTGAATGGCTGCCTATGCGCATGCTCAAACTGTGCTTTAAAAAAAAATGCCGACGCCCGCAGCATGTGAGCAGGCGTCCACCGGAGGGATCTGGAAGATGGAGGTAAGTGTGATCACGTTTATGCCGGCAGAAACGCCCCGTCTGAACGCACCCTCTGAGTCTATCGTTTAAGTCCGCAAAATTGCACTGCCGCACTGTCTTCCTGAGTGCCGTCACGTAATCAGCAATTGACTCGCCTTGGGCTTGGTCATGCTTGTGGAATGTGTGTCGACATGCAGTTTCGGAAGGCTTAGGTGAAAAATGTTCATGAAGCTTAGACTTTATTGTGGTGAAGTCAGTCACCTTGAGTTCAACCGGCACCACCAATGTTCGAGCCATGGTGAAGATGTGTTTTCTGCAGACACTGAGGAACGTGGCTCTCTGTAGATCTACATCAGATATTTTTGAGCAGTAGCACAGAATTCAAAACGGGAGACGTAGGTGTCTCAGTCTTCTGTACTTGAGTCGAATGGCTCGAAGTGGCCCTTGATGGCCATTGTAGTTTTACACTGGAGCAGCAGGTTGCTGTAAGCTGCTTGGTGCTCTGGTAGGCCAAGGCAACAATTCCTTGCCTGCTGCAGTGATTAGCTCAGGTTCTGTGGGGCTGCCTACCCACTCAATCCCTTCCTCGTCACCAGTATTATGTACTGAGATCGAGGCAGCGTTTCAAACAAGTGATTTCTTTATTAGTTTAGAACACAGACAAGCCACACACAGAATGACCCCCTGGAACAATAACAACTTATCAAAGATGAGTGCTTGGGTCCAATGGGAATTGTTCCCGCTGAAGATCAGAGTCTATCCAGATTGGTCTGTTAGCAACAGTGACCAATCCAGTTGCTTCGTTTAGAATGCTGACAGTCTATGGAGTTTGTGACCAAAGCTCACGCTTTACATAGAACCCAGATAACCCCATACATAACAGAAGTGTATGACTCTTATATTTTCAGAATGTCCAGTATTTGTAGACTTCCATCAAAACAACTGGCAGGATTTAACTAGATTATAATTACTAGGCTATATTCTTTCTCATTACTCACAGCATCATGTACTGTTGTGTTAATTTTTGTGCATTTTCTCTTTAAGTTGCAGATAACTGTAAATATCTATTACTAACTTTTCTAATGACCCTCTTTAGACAACCTCATTTACAATCAAAACATGACTATAATACAACAAATGAGACAATAAGGGCTATAACTGAATGGACTATAGGACACCTTTTGCTGTTATATGCAAAGCACACCTGTGCCAACAGTGTGTGTATGTGTGAAGACAGACAAGGGCAAGGAATCCAGACCTTTTAGAAAAATGAATTGATCTTTGTTCTTAACATACGTAAGGATGTCTACCAAGAAGGAATCCAAGGTTTATCTGGCAGGAATCTGAGGTTGCAGCCCTTTTCACAGCTGTAACAAATAGTATGGGGCTGGAGCTGTTATGGATGGATCCCTATGTTTTATGAAAGTAATAGGCCTGTCCTGGTTAGAGTTTGGAGTTCAGCCACAAACTCTATTACACAAAGATAGATGCAGTTTGTCAATATTAGGGTTGCCAAACTCTAAGCGGGGCCTGAAGTTCTCCTGAATTGCGACTGATCTTCATACTTCAGCGATCAGTTCTGCTAGAGAAAATGGCAGCATCAGAAAGTGGACTGTATGGTATCACATCCACATAGAGCTCCCTCCCCCCCAAAAAAAAAAAATTCTGTCCGCTCCAGGCTTCACCCCCAAATCTCCAGGAACTTCCTGCTATTGAGAGTATTCCAGCGGAACCTACTCCACAGCAAGCACCCATTGTGTATGTGTGCACATGCCAAATCTGTCTCTGCAGAGGTAGGGCAGGACCAGAGGCAGAAAAGTGAGCATATTAATTACATGCAGTCAGAGATTATTTGGATCATGTCAGCATCAGCACAGCAGAATATATGTCCCTGCCTTCATGAGCGTGTTTATTAAGATGTAAATGTATACAAGTTTATACTATGCATTCCCTTATGCATCCAAGCCAATTAAACAGGGATACAGATAGATGTACCCATACATTTTGGAGATGCTCTGTGGAAAACAGTATGATGTGGTATTAAGATGAAGCTGTAGGTGAAAATATTCTTCTTAAAAATAACAGTAACACTCGTGACCGCTATGTTTTTTACTTTTACAGTGACCACACTAGGAACCACTGTGATGGGAATACAAAGGAGAGCAATACTGATAACTTGAAGGCATATAAAAACTGGGCAAAAGTTGCATTTTCAGAAAGAAATGGGTGTCAGTATTGTTGAAATATTGCATTGTGGGTTTGTTTAAAGGCATGGTGTACTCATAGTTATTTTAAAGGGTTATGTTGATTTTTGTTATCTCTTTATTAAGGCATACAGAAAAAATATAAATGTTGAACAGCAAACATTAACACAGATAACCATCATCAAAGTGAAAATCATTAAGTGGCAACAAGAGTTAAACTATTATTCTCAGAGGGAGGGAAGTAAAAATGTCATCTGAAGGCCTGAGCAAATAAGTTTCAACTGGTGCCAGAAGGTCAACAAAAACTGATTCTAGGCAAGCATCTTTCCAAGGGAATGGCATTTCATTGTTGGGGTGCCACAATTCATAATGCCCTGGGTCCTATTCAGCACCAGTCAGACCACCAAAAGAGAAGGTATGCAAAACAGGGATTAGATGAAGATCTTAGTCCTTTATGGACTAAGCCATTTCAGGATTTAAGTGTAATAACCAGTACTTTGAATTGGGCCCAAAAGGCAGCTGATGGATGTAGTAGTAGTCTCTATAACTGGTGCCAGTCAGCAATTCAGCCACTGCATTCTGCAACAGTTGAAATGTATGAAAGAAAAACCTACTGCAGTGAAACAATCTGGAGGTGATCAGTGCATGGGCGACTATGACAATTTTCATGACCGTCTTCTGTTACAGTAGCCTTCTACAGTTGCCAACTCTGGCTTCAAGAATTCCTAGAGTTGTGGGAGCAGTGTCTGGGGAGGGTAACGTTTTAGGAGGGGGAGCTCAGCAGAGATGTTATGCTACAGTCCACTCTCCAAACCTGCTATTTCCTCCAGGGGAAACTGATTTCTGTAACGTGGAGCTCAGCTGTAATTCTGGAAGAACTCCAGGCCCTCCCTGGAGGTTGGCAATCCTATATACATCATGGCTTGCTGTCAGTGGAAATGGCCCTCAGAGATAATAGTGTGAGCAATTGTCATTTCACAAATTAAAATCTCCATCAATGAACTGGTTTGAGGATTGCATACTAATACTGGGAAAACAGTTCTTTCTTTTTTATTCTTCCATTACTCCATATAAACCAACAACCAAGGTTGCAGCTTCCTTCCCTTGCCTTCTTTTGTACTGACATTATTGTGGAGCCGGAGTGGTGGGTTTGAATATTTACTGGTAAATCTAATCTGGGAGTCCAAAGGAAATCTCAGATAAATTACCAGGCTATGTTTCATGGACTACGTTAAAGTACTGGCAAACCCAGCTTTTCACTATAACATTTCAAGGACAAAACAAAAGCAAAGCCTGTTGGAGCTAAATATAGAACCCTGATGATGAATTTTGTACCATATAATATGTAAATTGATCTATTGCTCCGGGATCCCTTAAAATATAGCATAATAAATCCCAGCAAGCTATTTATTCTTGAGCAAATTATTTTCCCCGGCCCCTAAATAACAGCTAACCATAATTTTTATTTTTACCTTGTGTAACTAAATAGCTTCTCTGTGGCATTGAAAAATAGAAGGAATACACACAGAAGCGAATATGCGGGAAGATTTACAAACGGTGCCGCTGACCTTCTGCCCTCATTGCACGCAATTACAATGAGAAGCTTCTTTTGAGTGTATTCTTAGTTCTTAAAACCAAAATAGATAAGTGAAGCCAAAGCAGGAGCAAGCCCACCCGCCAAAACCACAATTAAAATCAGGATTAAGCCCACCATGGGAATCAGTGTTGCCTTCCCACCACAGCAGTGGCACAGGCTGCTCAGCCTCAAACAAAAGGGAGATCTGCCAGAATTATTCCAAGCAGAAGAAAGCATTGAAATTGCTCCAGCATCTTCACGCAGCATAGTTTTAAAAACAAATTCTTACCACTGATCAGCTCGGCAACCCAGAAACATAGATGCATCAACAAGTTTCTCCCCCCCCCTCCTCTAGTGAATCTTGGCTTTCAGGTAAGGCAATGCCTTAGATTCCAGCCCAAACAAGCTGTCCTAAGGCACTCTTTTTCTCCAGTTAGTCATACAATGGAGACTAATGAGGAGAATTTTTATGGTGCAACTAATATGCACTTAGCTAGGGTTCACACTTTCCAAACTGTACTTATTTTTCCATTTGCTGATAAATCAGAGACTGAAATGACCACATCTCCCAACAGAGATTATGAATTTCATGCAACTGCATGTAAGAAGAACAAGCAATTTATATTGTTATTATCATAATTAGGTGCCTTTTTGCCTTCCTGTCTAGTAGGATAATGTCTCCAGTTTCCTTCATCTGGAGAAGGGCACCAACTGACTAGGTATCTATTGGACTACGGGTGTTGCACCAGACCACCAAGGCATGGATAGTAATCTCTGGAATCAGTCTACCACAATTTCTTTTGCCTTCATTGGGGACAGAATGTTGTTGGAGAAACATTAACTCAAGACCACCTGTTTTTACATCTTTGGGTAAATTCAGGAAGCAAACTAGCTTCTCCCGGAACTCAAAACTTTAGTTGCTCTTGGTTATTTGAGCAAACCATGTACTTTCTAGATATATTTGCCAAGGTGGGCTGGGGAGATCTCCAGTAATTACAACTGGTCTCCAGACTACAGAGCTCAGTCCCAATGGAGAAAATGGCTGCTTTGGGAGGGCGGACTCTATGGCATTGTACCCCACTAGGGTCCCTCCCCTCCCCCAAACCACACTCAAATCTCCAGAAATTTCCTCAACCTGGAGTTGGCAAGCCTGTTACTAGATGACCAGGTCTACAGTTAAGGCCCAAAACTCTCTAACCCAGGAGTGTCAAACATAGAGCCTACAGGACAGAACCAGCCCATCCAGGGCTCTTATCCAGCCCACGAGAAACTGGTCAGTACCTTTATTGCTAGATGACAGAGGCTGTGCATTATGTCCCTGTGTACTGTCCCAGGGCTAATGTGTAATGGGTGGTGGAAGTGGGAGGGTAGGCATCAGGGAGATACTTTGCGGAAATATTGTAAGAGTGTTAATGTTTTAAACACGTTTGTATTTTGAGTAAAAAAAAATATTGTTAATTGGGTTTCTCTGTGTCCTTTATAAAGTTTACGTCTCCAGTACCTGGCATTACATTGTATGGCACACATGGCCCAGCCAGACAAAGTGACATTTATGTCAGACCTGGCCAGTTTAGTGTAGTGGTTAGGAGCGCGGACTCTAATCTGGGAGAACTGGGTTTGATTCCCCACTCCTCCACATGCAGCTGCTGAGGTGACCTTGTGTCAGTCATAAGTTCTTTCAGAGCTGTTCTCTCAAGGGAAGTTCTTGAGAGAGCTCTCTCAGCTCCACCTACCTCACAGGGTGTCTGTTGTGGGGAGGGAAAGGGATTGTAAACCACTCTGAGACTCCTTCAGGTAGAGAAGGGCAGGGTATAAATCCAATCTCCTCCTCCTCCTCTTCTCCTCCTCCTAACAAATGAGTTTGACACCTCTGCTCTAACCCAACACATACCTCAGTCAATCAGTGTTACCTTATCAGGACTGCACCACACATCCCACAATGTTTTATGTTTTCTTTCAAAAGGCCATTTGCTTTGTGAGATGGGTTCATCTACTTCAGGCTCAGGAAACCATGTTTCAAATGGCTAAACTGAACTTCAGCTACAGATACTGCAATTTCATATGGTTTTGAATGTACTATACAAAACAATAAACAGAATGCAGGCTGAGGAGAAAATAACTTTCTTTGTTGCGCTGCTAAATTCTGCACCCATTGAAGAATGGAAACTCGGGACTGTGTCTAGAGAACATAGGTTTTTCTGTCTCACCTTAATTGTTACTAGGATGAACATAACATTTGAATAATGTATGAAGTCATATGAACACTTCTTTCCATTGATGGGGATAAAGGAAACAGTCTCTGCTATGTCTTTTAAGTAGTTGCCTAACAGTTTTTGGCACTGAGCCAGAAGACACAAGACTCCTGTCAGTTTCATCGAGTTGGTTGCAGTCCTCAGCAGTACAGAGGTTGTATAGGCCCCAATTCTAGCTGAACATATCATAAGTTGTCTGGATCTTATAGTTTCTTTCGTTAATAAATAATTTGCAAATACAGAGAGAATTGTCTCTTCTTCCGTTCTTGCAACATAAAAATCTCTCCTCTTTTTTTGTTTATTGTTAGTTTGCCTTAAATGTCTCAATTTCATTGTCTGGCATTCTTAGATGGAGACTGCAGCCAAGTGCTTGGATCATTTCCCCAACCATGCATCCAAGAAACAGACTGACTTCAAATGTCCTAGTAAAATGACTGTGTGAAATGCTTGGACTGCACTCCCTCTTTGTTTCCTATCAAATGCAGCATGTGGCATAAGGGTAGCTGAACCCCCATTTGCAGGAATCCATGCAGTATTGTTTTTCCAGGGCTGCTTCTGGGTTCACTGCAGTGATCCACATGGGGGCACTCTGTTATGTCTGTGACTTCTATATTCTGTATTATGTTTGTAGTGAGTGATGGTGATAGCATGGAAGCAGACCACCGTCACTGTGACCTATTCCCCATAAGCAGCTGTGCTGCCCTTGCTCTTCCGTTTGCCCCGGTTGCAGTGGACAATTTCACACTATTTGCTGAACAGCCGCATTTTGACACGCATCGCTACCTGATTTCCCCCATGGCTTCTTGATCTCAAAAAACAAGGATCGAGAAGATGCAGGGGAAATCGGGGGGAGACGTGGGTCAAAATGAGGCCATGCAGCGATTAGTGTGAAATTGACCAATGCAGCCAGGACAAACGGAAGAGTGGGGAATCGGTCTGTATGCAGACTGTCTCTTTTCATATCTGCCTCATCTTAATAGTATCATTATCATGTCACTCCATGATTGGTTGTTGTCACCCATGGACTCTGCTAGTGTTGCTATGCTCTGTAGATTAAATCGATACTCTCCCCTCCCTTGCTCTACTGTGAGGGCACAGGGTGCTTACTAAGCTATGACCATGTCATACCAGCATTATCAGGGTTCCAGCATAGCACAGTCATTGGAGAGCTCTATCCAAGAGCTGTTAGTGCATTGACACTATATTGGCTTCATTACACAATTAGTTGTCCTGAATGCCCACAGCTCAAGGCCTGACCGGTTTCAACATTCAAATGATAAATCAGTGTGTGCTGGAGGGAAGGGAAACTGCTCAGTAGCACTGTGAGCTGTGTGATCCAGTCCTAGAGCTGCCAACTCCAAGTTGGGAAAAACCTGGAGATTATGAGGGTGGAGCCTGGGGAGGGCAGAGTTTAGGGAGGGAAGGGACCTCAGTGGGGCATAATGCTGTAAAATCCACCCTCCAAAGCAGCCATTTTCTCCAGGGGAGCTGATCTCTTGCAGTCTGCAAATTAGGTGAAATTCTGGGAAATCTTCATACTCCTCCAGGAGGTTGGCAACCCTAATAACTCCCCAAATGGATCCACCTCCATGCACTAAGGCTGGCCCCAGAATGAAGTGCTTTTTTCTGAAATCTGACAGCATGTTCCAATTTAGTAGAGCACACCCCACCCCCAATATTGCAGTCATAATTGCTCTCATCTTTCACATTGTTCATGTACCGGCAGCCTACTGTTTCATGACAATAATGCTTCCATTATTCTCAAAATAATAAATCCCTAGTAAATTATTGATTGCTTAATTTAGGTCACCTATTATATGTGGAGGCAGCCTCCAGAATATTGTTAGTATCCAAACAACTACTGAAATCTTACACTTTTATGAGGCAGCAAATGAGGCCTCATTTAAAGCACACACTACAGGTCTAAGAAAAACTACCAAAGCCCAGCAAATACTAACTGGCAAACAGTTGTCATAGGCTACATTCACACTAGCTTATTGCTTCTGGAAGTGCCAACAGAAACATCACCACAACAAAAGGTTCACACTTCAGATATATCTGATATTCAGTCAAATTTAGTAATCACTTGAAAATCCAGCAGCAGCACCAAGCATTCTGGGAAAGCATTACAATTTAAGTGGATAAGAGAGTGTTGGAAAGATTATCCTTTTCCAGTGCTGGAATTTGAAGTAAGTGATTTCAGGGCATTAAGGGGTATTTCCCAGCACCTCTTTTTAGCAGATATTAGAGATCTACAGGTGGAAATCCACAACAAAATGGTGTGTATTATTAATGACTTTTTCATAGAATAGTTGGTTACTGTTTAAATGGCTTCTTTGCAGTAACTGATTTGTTAGTTTTTTGGATTTTCTCATTTTGGCAGGGCATCCTCTTTTGTGAGGTGCTTTTGGCATTTTATTGTTCTGTGCGGTACTGGTGAGGGATTGTTGTTTCTGACAAAAAAAGGCAGAGATTCTTTCAATTGTTCTGAGCAGTGCTGTCTTAAGGGAGGAGACAGCTCAGTGACAGCCTTCTGTGAAGGGAAGGGAGTGACAGTTGGAGCCCACTTCTCCCTTTTCCCCTTTGTTTCCACCTTTTTCTTTATTGTACACTGGAAACAGAGCCATCTAGCCTTGCTCAGTTCTCTTGTGCATAGTCAGCCAGCCGACTGAAGCTGGCTTCAAAGAGGAGTTTGCCTGGGAATTACAATCACTTTGTTTATGTGAGGTTTCAAAGATTGCCTTACTGGGTACTGCAGGTCTTGAGGTGCTACAGGTGTCCTGTACCACTCTCCTTCCTAGTGCCCTTGCCAAAAACAGCTGTTTATTAATGGATCAGCCTGAGGCACCTTTGCTTGTTCAGTCTCTTGCCTTGCCATGGAGGACTGTGTGGTTACAAGGCTCCAGTCTTCCTCAGCCTGAGATGAGTCCACATTCACCCACAGCACCACAGCTGTCTTTGGCAGTTTATTTATCTGTCAGGGTTGCTAAGGAATGTTTTAAAAGGTGGTGTGTACAAAATGTCACTGGTTGGAGGAAATTCCACCTCCTCTCAACCTGCCCCCTACCTCTCAATCACTGTGCCCACCTATCAATGATGCCTCAGCTGTCATTTTATAACTTTGCTCTGGCTTCTAGTCAGTCAGAAGAAAGAAGCAGTGCCCAAACTGGGGGGGGGGGGGGGGGGGTAAGCAGTTAGAAGCTGGAAAGAATGTTTTTAAAGGACAGTGGAGCCCACAGCTACAGAGATTGGGGTGAGAATGCTCCTTCTCTCCCACTTCCAAGGCTTTGCAGTTGCAGCTTCAGATGTCCTTTTAAAATTTTCCCCTGCTATTTAGCCATTCATACTGCAGGAAAAACCACATTGGAAATGGGTGAGTGGCAGTGAGGAATGCTTCCCAATGCCAGCTTCAGTTCTGCTGTTGCTTCCTCCCCTCTTCCCCCATCCATTATCTCTCTCTGTCTCTGTGTGTGTGTCTCTCTCTCACTCTCAGTCTTTCTCAAGCTGATGGAGGGGGAAAAGCAGTTAGAAGCCTCCCCCCAAATAAAGTTTTAAGAGGACAGTGGAGCCAGCAGGAAAAAAAGTAGGGGTGAGATGCTCAGATGACCTTTTAAAACATCATCCTGCTATTTAGCTATTCATACTGCAGGAGCAATCCTCCCCAATCCCAGCTCCAGTTCTGCTTTTGCTTCCTCCCCTCTTCCCCCACTCATTATCTCTCTCTGTCTCTGGCTATCAGCCAGTCTATGGCCCCGGTCACACGGGCCGGATATTGCGGGGGGGAGGCGTGGCTGTTTGCCCCGGAGTGAACTACCACACGGCCGCCGGATCAAGTGTCCAGTCGACGTCCCGTGGTTCGGGGGAGGAGCCGATCATACGTCAATCCTGTGGCATGGCAAAGAAGTGGCGCGGAGGGGGTTGTGTGTTTTTTTTAACCGAAGGGTGCGCATGCGCCGTTGGGTGCTTGTGTGCATCCCGTGGAGACTTGGGGGGGGACTTTTTTGTGACGGGACATGAGCAGGTGCCGGATGCCATGAGCTACCACTGGAAACATGATCAGACGCCCACCCCTGCCCTGCGGTTTCCGGTAACTAGTACCTCGGAGGTACTAGTTTTTTATGGCGCATCTTCGGCAGGAAGCCTTGGGTTAGCCACAGGAGCTCTACGCTTCCCAGATGTTGCAGTTTGATCGCGCCCAGAAAATCCGCCTATCTTCCATCTCTGTAGCATGGCTAATGCTCCGTGGGACCGCAGCTTATCTCTCACTGTCGATACAGCAGGGCCTGGAGTAGATCCCTGAGGCAGCCATTTCACAAGGTCTTGGGGGGAATTCAACCCTCCCTGAGGTTTTTTTTTACTTTTTGTGTTTTTCTGCAGCCCATGGAGTCTCCTGAGTTTGTAGAAAAACTTGTTGGGGGGAGAGTGTGTCCTCTGTTACAGAAATAAGTTTCCACAGGCAGAGGGTACTATTGACAATTCGATATGTAAATATTCTTCATCTTTGCCTTATATTCCTGTGGCTTTAAAGAAATGTGTTAATACAATTTCAGGGGAAATTCCTATGAAATTTTCATTATAACAGAACTTGTGATTAGAATTTAAACTTCAGTAATATGCCAAGATGTAAACTGGGAATGGGATCTGGAATTTCATTCTGATATTGAAACTCCTTGTTATTCTCTGTTAGTAGTCTCAAAGGAAAGCTGCAGAAAGCAGTCTCTTCCCCAAACAAATCAACACAATACAATTTTAAAAGTAAATTAAGTTGACTACTAAGAAAGGCAAACTTTATTGCTGCAGGAACAGCTCAATTAAAGCCTAAAGCAGACATTATTAAAACTATGAACATTCTGTTCATAAAATAGAGGTGGCTTGTCCAATCAGTTAGAGTTGACAGCCTCCAGATGAGGCATGTAGCTCTTCAGGCTACACAAGTCTCTAAGGTGCTACTGAACTCAAATCAACCACCCTCTGAAAGAGACTAAAACTGTGTTTAAAAAAAATCAAGCTGTTAATTAAGTCTGGGTGCATATAAACATTTTAACCTGGCTACAGCTGGCATATCAGCTGACACTGATGAAAGGTACTACATGCCACAGACGAGACCTGGGCCTTCAACTGTAGGCCATGATCCAGCAGGGTACCTGAAGGATCGCCTCCACTCATCCCGGCCTTGGCTGGGAGGGTGGGGTATAAATTCAATAAATAAATAAATAAATAAATAAAATCCCATGTAGCTCACAAGGTTACTCACAAACCCTGTTTGCTGCATTCCTGCCTGCAAACATAAGGTGGGTGGCAACCAGACAGGCATTTTTCAACAGTGGAATAGTTTTATGATTTTATTTTGTTTGCAGTTCTACGAAAAGGCAGTATATATATTTTATAAATAAATAAGTAAATTCACCTCTAACTCACAGGGACAGCTTAATGTCCCATGACAACAACTGCAAACACACAAAAAAGGGAAGTCTAGTACTGGAATCTACTTTCATCATGGAAAACACCCTGTTTTCTTTTTGTTAGGAATTAGAGAATGGCTTCAAGTTTCTGGGGCAGACATCAAGCTGCAGTACTTTCTTATTTTAGAAACTAACACTGCACTGACATTTAAATAATCACTGGCTACAGTGCCACTGTGCTAACTGCATGAAATGCTGGGAGACAGAAGGGAATAGGAATGAGAGAGGAAAGAGAAAACTACAGAACTACTTTTAAAAATCTACAATTTCTTACTTATTTACTTAGTTCTTTTATAGTCCGCCTTTCTCACTGAGACTAAAGGCAGATTATACAGTGTTAACCCATGTAATAGGAACAGTACAATACACATAACCAATATGCAATAAAACTGGGCTACTGAATTGGAGAATGCCACACTAAAAACAGTATAATACACACAACAAAATGGATTTACAAAATTAGAGAAACAGTTTAACAGTATAATATTATATACAGCTAGTCGCAAAGCCCATTATGAAATCAATACAATGAGCTCTAGCAAGATGTGAGGTGGCGGCCCACAGACAGCCCCTCCCCTCTGCCACTGCGACTTCTCCCGCAGGTCCCAGAACACGATGTCAAGGGGGAAGAGAAGGCTGTGCAGTGTGTCACCACCCAGCCACCTCCAGGAGGGCCCAGGCAGACACCATGAAGTTTGGCGCCTGATGGCTCGGGGGCATGCAGCTTCTGGAGGTCAGCCTTGCCCTCACTGTTGCCATGTCCTCCCTGCCACCAGCAGCCACCTGCTCATTGACCACCCACAGCCAGCTGCAGCCGATGGCAGCCACTGTGGTGGCAGAATGAGCAACCTCGTTGTCCTGACCCTCCAGGCACTGGAGCGCCACCCCCGCCTGCCACCTCTACCACCCAGAAAAAACTGCCTAAAACTTCACATATATTAACTATGACCCTATTCCCTTTATTTTAAAAAAGCTCTCCTGAGCAATTCCATTCTACACATTCTGTGGAATGATAACAATGTGGAGACCTTCCTGATCTCATCAAGCAGGCCACGGTGGCACCTTCTGAAAGCTTTGGTCAAGTGAGCAAAGCTACCACAATGGGGTATATTGGGAGAGGTGGCTCCAATCTCTTTAGGCCAAAGAGTATCCCTGCACAGGAAACTATAACAGCTTTGTTAGTGAAAACCTCCCTGGTTTGGGCTTTGAATCAAAGCACTCATCATAATGTGGAATCCTTTATACATACATCCCCCTGATTGTATGCTTGTAAATCAGCAGCTTAATTGCTTGGGGACTGTGCATATCCTATTTTAATAAATCACACTTTCAATATCACATTTACCTCTTGGACCATGAAGATTCAAAAGATAAGCTGTAGCACATACTGTACAGATTCCAAATGCCTCTTCTTTTAGCAAAAAGCTTTCCAAGCACAAATGGCCCAAGAAGTAAGAACAGCTAGAGTAAGCACATTTACAACTCTGCTGTTCTGGCTTTTAGAGAGGAAAACCCTGTATATTATAGAGAATGCTGCATTGGCAAGTGGTTGTTACAGAGCTAAATTTCATGTCAAGAATTTGCTACTATAAAGTACTTACAGTTTATTGTGTTACCACAAACCATGATGGAATTACAGAGCAGTAATAGGAATCTGCCTTCCTCTCTTGGAGAAAAGAGCATGCAACAGGCCTGCAGTTAAACCAAGGAGAAGGATAAATCAATAAGAAGTATATGTGTAATCTGATGTACATGGTACTTACACCTTAGAATTCAGTGAGGATTGCAGGAGTGGCTTGCCCAATACAGGAGCAGCTCTTAAATAACAAGTCCCCAGATAAATGAAACACTTCCAATGCTGCAGAAAGAGATGGGATCATAATGCTCTGATATGGAAAGACCACTTTCCATATGTTTAAATGACAACACATAGACACAGTAGGGTACCAAGGGTGGGACGGAGGCATGCTCTGCCCTGAGTGCAGCTTGAGGAAGACCCTTGAAGGGGGCCCTTGAAGCCAGCATCACGCTGCATCCCACCAAATGTCTTTCCTTTTATTTTTAAAATGCAGTTTTGGCTGCAGCCACTAGGGGTGCAGGGAAGTCTGAGCATAGCAAAAAGCATGCTAGGATCTGGGATCAGCTAGACTTCCCTTTCTCCAAGACAGAAGCAAACTTGCTTAACAGATTGTACAACCAAGCCAGCACGCTGATACTGGCTACAGTAATTGCCAGCCTGCAGGTCATTTTCTCCAATAGTCTAACCTTTCTCTCTCCTTTCCTTGCACCCTCAGCCAGATCTTGCAAAGTAGTACTTAGGGTGTCGCAGCAAGATAAAACAACCTTTCCCTCTCTTAATTTCTCTCCCTGTTTTCCACACATTGCACATTCATTTCTGTCTGCCTTCACCTAATTTTTCCATGTCTCCCTCCTCTTTTATTTTCACTTCTTGGTCTCAAAACCTTCTCATCCCTATCCTGCTTGGTGACAGAATATATTTAAGAGCAGTAGAGTAGTAGATCTTTGTTAATATTATGAACAGAAGGCACTGGGTTTGCTGGATGCTGTACATTGCATCAGTTCTGCTGGGCTTGAAAAATGTCCCCCACCTTCAGTTTCTACTGCTGATATTCTCTGGTTTGACTTTAGTCCTTTGGAAACAATGGTGGATGAGGGGATCTTCCTTAGGGGGTAGTGTGTTTCTTAACATCTAGTCTGGTGAAGCTTGCAGTCACTATTTTGTGATGCTTTGGCTAGTGTTGGTTAGTAAAAGTTAGTACAAAGGCAGACTCCTAGGTCCCAAAAGTATCTTGTAGATGTTTGGGATTGTCAGCTCTTGGGCTTCAAAATGTAGAATAGAAGCCTTCCCAAGTACCTGCTCAGAACGTGGGTGGTGTGATGGATTATTATTATTATTTTGCCATCAAGTCTCAGTTGGATTATGGCAACCCTGTAGGGTTTTCAAGGCAAGAGACGTTCAGAGGTGGTTTGCCATTGCCTACCTCCACGTTGGCCCTGCTTAGCTTCTGAGGTTCAATGAGATTTTTAATTTTTTTATTTATTTATTTCACTTTTACCCCATCCTCCCCGCCAGGCGGGCTCAGGCTTCCAAAAACTGATAAGCAGTATACATTTTACTGTAATATAATAAAATACATCATTTAAAAACATAGACAAGTCAATATAAAACATTCATTTGATGGCGATAAAAATAAAGTGCAGTTTAGGGACACATTCAGTGGTGCTCCGTGTTGGATCGGAGTTCACACAGGGCGCTGCTAGTAGGACGTCGCTCCTAGCGGAACGCCTGCCTAAAAAGTTTTGTTTTCACGGCCATGCGGAACTGTGACAAGTCCCGCAGGGCCCTGATCTCGGCAGGAAGCTCGTTTCAATAGGACGGAGCTACAAATGAAAAAGCCCTCGTCCTGGTTGCCATCAACCTGACTTCCTTTGGGCCAGGGAGGTCCAGGTGGTTTTGGGATCCTGGTCACAGTGCTCTCTGGGGAACATACGGGGAAAGGCGGTCCCTCAGATAGGCCGGTCCCTGACCATAAAGGGCTTTAAAGGTCAAAAACAGCACCTTGAAATGAATCTGGAATGCTATT
>NW_015168725.1:150291-154549 GCF_001447785.1 Gekko japonicus | reverse complement strand
GAGCTTAATCAGGAGAGCTTTAAACTGAAGCCGCAAGAGGAAGGGGACGAAGAAGTGAAAACAGTGGGGGCCCACCTAGGTAGGACAGGTCAAACAAAGGTACAAGGCTACAAGTGCCTATATACCAATGCCCGTAGTATGGGTAATAAGAAGGAAGAGCTTGAGATTCTCTTGCAGACAGAAAGCTACAACTGAGACTTGGTGGGATGATTCTCATGACTGGAATGTGGTAGTGGATGGGTATGAGTTGCTCAAGGAAAACCAGAAGGGTAGAAGAGGAGGCAGAGTGGCGCTATAAGTAAAGAGAGGGCTAGATTGTCAGGAAGTTCTGGAGAATGTGGTTCACAGCCCCGTGGAAAGTATATGGGTGGAAATAAGGGGAGGTAGGACAAGGGGCTCGGCCATACTGGACTTAATATTAACCAACAGGGAAGAATTAGTAGACAGGGTGAAGGTGGTGGGGACCTTAGGGGGAAGTGACCATGTCCTCCTTGAATTCCAGTTGCTGTGAAGTTGAAGTTCGTAGCCAGTTGAAGTTCGTAGCCAGACTTGTAGGTTAGATTTTCGTAAGGCCGACTTCAATGAACTCAGAGGCTTGATGGGAGTCATTCCGTGGGGGAGTGTGCTGGAAGGGAAAGGATCGAGTGAAGGGTGGGCTCTTCTCAAGAATGAGCTTTTGCAAGCTCAAGCCCTCACTATTCCAGCAAGATGGAGACATGGTAAGGGCTCAAAGAAACCAATGTGGATGAACTGAGAGCCCCAGAAGAAGCTAAGGGAGAAAAAGGAAATGGAGGGAAGGTCAGACCTCTAAAGAGGAGTATATGAGAGTTCCTAGGTACTGCAGATCAGCCATCAGAGAAACCAAAGCTCAGTGAGTTGGGTCTGGCCAGGGGGGCTCGCTACAATAAGAAAAATGTCTATAGATATGTGAGAAGCAAATGTAAGGAAAAAGAGGCAATTGGACCGCTTTTGGGAGTAGAAGGAGAAACTCTGGTGGAGGACAGAGAAAAAGCAGACAAGCTTAATGACTTTTTTGCCTCTGTTTTCTCCCAGAAGAACTCGGGCCCATCTAGAGATGGTAGAGGATATGACAGGACACCTGAGTGTCCAGTTGACATTGACAGGGAGGTTGTGGAGAGGCACCTGGCTGCACTGGATGAATACAGATCCCCTGGGCCAGATGGTGTGCTCAAAGAACTTTCTAATGAACTTGCAGAGCCTCTGTCCATCACCTTCAAGGCCTCCTGGAGCACTGGGGAGGTGCCACAAGATTGGAGAAGAGTGAATGTTATCCCAATCTTTAAGAAAGGGAAGAAGGATGGCCAGGGAAACTGCAGGCCAGTCAGTCTGACTTCTGTTCCTGGGAAGATATTAGAGCAGATTTTAAAGGGATTGATCTGTAAACATTTGAAGGACCTCTTAGTGATCCGGGGAAGTCAGCATGGTTTTGTCCCAAACAGATCTTCTCAGACCAACCTGATTTGATTGTGTGACAAGCTAACTGGATCATGGGAACTCTGTTGATGTGATTTACCTGGATTTCAGTAAAGCTTTTTATAAGGTTTCCCATGACATTCTGATGGGAAAACTGGAAGATTATGGACTGGATTATAGGACAGTTCAGTGGATAGGTTAGAGGACCACACCCAAAGAGTGGTGGTCAATGGCATTTCATCAGACTGGAAGGAGGTGTCCAATAGGGTGCCGCAGGGCTCAGGTTTGGGCCCAGTACTTTCCAAAAATTTTCTCAATTATCTAGATGAAGGGGTAGAAGGGCTACTCATTAGATTTGCTGATGATACCAAATTGGAAGAAGTAGCAAACACTCAAGAAGATAGAGTCAAAATTCAACAAGACTTGAATACTCTGGAAAAGTGGGCAGTTGCAAACAGGATGCAATTCAACAAAGATAAATGCACGGTATTACATCTGGGCCACAAAAATGTCAAGCACAAATACTGGATGGGGGATACGTTTCTAGGGAATAGTGTATGCGAAAGAGATCTTGGGGTAAGAGTGGACTCTAAACTAAATATGAACAGTCAGTGTGATGCAGTGGTAAAAAAGGCAAATTCAGTCTTGGGTTGTATTAAAAGGGCCATTGCATCGAAATCGCAGAAGGTCATAGCCCCTCTGTATACTGCCTTGGTCAGGCCAAGAAATACAAAGAACTTGTGCTCTTTCTTCAAACAAACTCAATTGGATATAAATGGCTATTTCCAGAAGGCGTAACTTTCAAGATCAAAGATAAAAAAAAGAAAAGATTGACTCTGTTCTGAAAACTCAAAAATTTCTAAGGGTTCAGCTGGGAAGGCCAGAGGACGAGAAAAAAGAAGAGGACAGCAAGTCCAGTGAGCTGGACACTGGTTCTTCCGGAGTGGACTCTCTGTCTCAGTTGGTAGCAGAGGATAGGACCCGAAGCAATGTGTTTAAATTACATGCAGAATGGTATCGGGTGGATATTAGGAAAAACTTTTTATAGTCAGAGTGGTTCAAAGGTGGAATCAGCTGCCTAGAGAGGAACTTTCGGTGGACGTTGATTAGAACGCTTGCACCAGACGTTGTCTCCATGTTGTTTCAAACAAAAAGAATTTTAAATGCCTACGATAAATAATAATAAAACTCCTAATCTTGAAGGCTGAGATGGGACGACCCAAAGGTCAAAGGAAGAAAATACACAGACCTCCACCAGCCAAGGAAGAAACGGAATTATCTAAATGAAGACTCCATCTAATGAAGACTCCCCCACACCACTTGAATCAGAAGGAGAGGAGGCTCGGGCCAGTAAAATATTGTTGTATTGTTGGAAAATGAAACGCGAAGGCTCGATCTCAAAAAAACACATGCAAGATTTTTTTACAGAACTGAAACAAGAAATAAAAGAAGAAATCAAGAGTCTTATCACTCCAATGACTACAAAAATAGACAACAAAGAGCATGGAAGAAATTAAAGCGGTTGCAGACTCAGCTGCAGCAGAAGTGAAAAACAACAAACAAGCTATCTTGGAGCTACATGATTATGAAGCCTGGTCCAAAAGTAAGTTAATTTTACTAGAACTCAGAGTTCGTGAGCAGAAAATTAAAATTCGTGGGATTCCACCAAACTTTGAACTGAACACCAACCTGACTACAGCTTTCAATTCATGGCTGAGTGGTGAGCTGAAACTTTCGGGTACAGTGGTTATGACAGCATACAGACTAAACACTAGTACAGCCAGGTCACCAGCCTTAATCCCGAATGTTATTGCAGAGATTGCGGACGTTTAAACAAAGAAATTAATTTTAGAACCTGCTTGTAGCCAAAAAGGTTTGAAACCAAATATTCCCAGCTCTCTCATATGAAATCTTGACGGCTCGAAGAAATATGCATCCAGTGGGATAAAGACTAATAGAACTAAAAATACTATATTGGTGGTTACCTCTGAGTCATCTCAGAGTTACCCAAGGGGGAAGGACTTGGACAGCCCATGATGTACCTTCAGGAGAGGAAATGATTATGGCTATTACGCAGACTGCCGGTGGCTCATAGGACTAGACCTGAAGGATGTGAAATAGGCAGTGCTGGAATAAAAAAATTTACTTACATTTTAAGTTGGGATTTTGCACAATGCAGGTAAGACTGTACAGGGAAGATCCCTAGCCTGCCAGTGGTAAGTTTTTTTTACGGACTCCTTTGGGGGACCAAAGATTCCGGAGCAGGCAGCACGTCCTGAAGATAAACACTAGAAGATAAAAATTATGATGTTCAGTAGTAATTCTTGCTTTCTTTTAATTGTAATAGTTACATAATAAAACTATATATTAGAAGTGTAAAGAAATAAATTGACAAGTACTTAACAGCAATTGAAAAACTGAATTTGGGGTTAAGGGGGGTAAGGAAAACAAAAGATGCATGAATTGTATAATGACATATTTTCAGAATGTAGAATTAAGTTTGTGGGAACTTTCCCAAGTGGATTATAAAGATAGGACAATAGATATATTAGAAATCAATCCAACTTGGGCACATCTGGCTATCCTTGACAAATTAGTTTAAATGTTATTCCTTCCTGTGTTATTATGTTTTGTATGAACTTGTATTATGGGAATTAAAAGCAAACTAAAACATTTTTTATATATAATTTTTATTGCTTTTATACACTACACATTTACAGGGAGGGGGAATGGATCACTAAGACTAAAAAAAGAAGCTGAACTAAGGCAAGGATCATATTTCAAAAGTTACAGTCTTGTCTGTCGTTCTTACAAAACCTTATAG
>NW_015168725.1:134548-149862 GCF_001447785.1 Gekko japonicus | reverse complement strand
TTCCAAAAAGTCTTTAGCTTTCTGGGCAGAGTCAAGCCTGATTTTTTTATCATTATAATTAAAAAGAAGTCCTTCTGAGAATATCCATCTGTAGGGGGTTGAGTTATTTTGTAGGAAGTTAAGTCTTTGTATCGCCGTCTTCGTTTTTGCACCTCAAATGGAATATCTTTTAAGATTCTCGCTTCTTGGGCTTTAACTTTCAGGGTTTTCCCAGATGTTGATTTCAAGACTGTGTCTCTAGTAGATTTTTTGGAAAATTTAACAAATATTTCACCAGGTAGCTTATTTTTTTTAATAACGTCCGGGTAAGTTCAATAGGCCAAGTCCATATCATTTTGTAATAGATCCTGTTTAAGCTCCATCACTGTTGCTAATGCTTGATTTAATAGTTCTTTTAAATTTTCCCCTTTCTGTTCTGGGATATCCTGGAAGTGTAGGACATACACTGATCTCTCCATTTTGTAGTTGCAACAATTGTCCTTTATCAGAAATTCACTCTTTTTCCACTTTTTTTAGCTTCTGCTTAATATCTTTTGTTTTTGCCTCCACTTTTTTAAGGGCAATATCAGTCTTATCCGCTCTTTTGTCAATTCCCATCAGTTGCTTTTGAACACCATCAAGTTTATTTATTTATTTATTTTTTGCATTTATACCTCGCCCTCCCCGATGGGATGTTGTTGATGTTAGACATCTGCTCCAATAGAGGATGCAGTGCTGTTGCAAGCATGTTGGAGAAATCAGTAGCTGTTTCCGGCATTCGGGTAGGAATTGTTGGTTGGGTAGTTTCTGTAGGAGGTTTCTTCTCTGGCGCCATTCTTCTTCCTCTACCAGACATTGTTTACACAAGAAAAAAGATTTTTAGTTTAAAGTAAAAGTTCTTCAATTTACATGCGCTTTGGACTATTTTGCACCTTCCAGTTTTGTTTACAGCCTCTCTTGGTCAATATCGGTTTTTCCCCTTCTTGGCTTGTCGCTTGGGAACCATTAAGTTTCATGGGGGGGGAATCCCCTCCCACTATTTTGCCTCGTAAATAGTTCTGTTTGTTTTAACTTGGCTCAATCCACTTAGAGGGGGATTGCTTAACTCACAGTTTATCACTTTTGAAGTGTAGTAAGAACATGTTTACGCTTGATCTCTTGCCCACTCCATCCGGCAGTCAGCTCTAGACGCCATAATGGCTTCACAGTGGCAGGACCTCCTGGGGTAAGGGAAGCCTCAATTCCTTGGCCATCCCCTTGGAAGAGGCACCCCTCCGCACCCCAGGCAGAGAGTCCCCTGCAAGGGCTCCAGGGAGGCTCAGAATCATCTGAGACCCCTCCTGTCTGCCGTGACTTGGCGCATCCTCATCAGCTTGATGGGACGCATCCTACCTGCAAGACACTAAAACCGGAAGACCAAAAGCAAAATAAAAAAATTTTTTAAAAAAATCAACTGCCTAGAGAGGTGGTTAGCTCCCCTTCACTGGCAGCTTTCAAGATGAGGCTGGATGATTATTTGGCAGAGATCCTTTAGGCTGGTCTTGCATTGGGCAGGGGGTTGGACTAGATGGTCTGTATGTATCTTACTGTTATGCCATTAAAGGTATTTGACTTTGACTTTGGCCCCTTCCAACTCTATGATTCTATGATTCTATTATATAAGGGCAGCCCTGAAGGAACTAGAAAAGATTCTTAAGTGTAAGGACGTGTTGCTCGTGACCAAGATCAAATTAATTCATGCCATAGTATTCACCATTACTATGTATGGGTGTGAAAACTGGACAATGAAGAAAGCTGCCAGGAAGAAAGTAGATTCATTTGAAATGTAGTGTTGGAGGAGAGTTTTACGCATACTGTGAACCAGCAAAAAAGGCAAATAATAAGTGGTTTTTAGATCCAATCAAGCCTGAATTCTCCGTAGAAGTTAAAATGACTAAACTGAAAGCATCTTACTTTGGTTACATTGTGAGAAGACAAGACTCACTGGAAAAGACAACAATGCTAGGAAAAGTTGAAGGCAGCAGGAAAAGAGGAAGAGGATCGACTCCATCAAGGAAGCCACAAGGGCCCTCAGTTTGCAAGACATGAGCAAGGCATGATACAATGTTTAGATGTTAATAGGATGTTAATTCATAGCATTGCTGTAAGTGAGAAGCAACTTTACAGCCCTTAACACATACAGGGGCATTTGGTAAAATCACCACTGTGTCTTTCAATGGCACAAATCATCTTCGGTCAGCTATGACATATCCTGGCAATTTGTCTTTTTTTGCGCATAATAAATACATGCTGATGCATTAAATATTAGCATGGATTACCTGCAACAAAAACTGCTAATGCGAGACTGCTGCTGAAAACTGCAGCCCTGTTTTCTAACTGCTAAAAATGCTCAGCACTCTTTGAGA
Source organism: Gekko japonicus (assembly GCF_001447785.1). Taxonomy (NCBI): domain Eukaryota; kingdom Metazoa; phylum Chordata; class Lepidosauria; order Squamata; family Gekkonidae; genus Gekko; species Gekko japonicus. Next base: position 147,478 of record NW_015168725.1, on the reverse strand, counting down.
CATGGTCATCCTACAATTTTCCGTGCCCTTTCTCCACTGGATCAGCTGCTGCCTGCAAGAGCAAAATAAATATAAATAAAAATGCACAGCAGCATGACCTGATTCCCACTTGCTATTAGAACATTTTCCATAGCATATAAACTACAGTGGGAGTGAACATCCCCCAAGGATGCATAAAATGACAACTAGCTTGTTATAACATCTCCATCCAGCGTAATGGTTTGCAGCATGTAAACAGGGTCTGATTTGCTGTACTTTGGATATGATTTGCTGTACTTTGAATTTTATCCTACATTGACCCCCAAAAGGGTGATGTATGAAATAAGGTTCTAGAGCTTTTGCAGTCAAGAGAAGATATTCAGTTCAGCAGAGTTACCAGGCTGTCATTGCTTTATATTTACCACATGGCCACTGCTTCCCTGCCTTACCATGCACATAGTCAGTATTTTTGAGCTGCAAAGACTTGAGCTGCAAAGACTGGGAAACCCAGTACAAAAGGGCATGATCTAGGTAATTCAACCACATCCACCATACATTATTGAATACAAAGGTACAATTATCCAACGTGAGTGTTTCACCGAAAATTAAAGAGATTCCTGAAATTTATTTATTTATTTATTTATTTATAATCAAATTCATACCCCGCCCTCCCCGCAAAGCAGGCTCAGGGTGGAGTACAATTAGCAATTATTTCCTTTCCCCCCCTCCTCTTGCTGTAGATTCCCATATACTAGCTACATAAACAATGGTATTTCCCTTAAAGCTTGGCAGCAAATTATAAAAATTGTTACAGATACTGAAAGGATGCTAAAAGCCTGTCTTCACAAACAGCTTGCACAATGCACAGTCGTTTCTTTGCTGGCAACGAAGGGTATTCTTGAAGACAAAAGGTATTTCCCCTTCAGTGCAGCAGAAAACCCATCTGTTATTCCGTCAGCGTGCAGTGCCAGGGAAATCCTTCATAAAGGAGAATTCGCCTGCAAGAGATTCCTGCAAAACATTCCCCTGATAGTGCCTCCCACGCAGAGAAGCTCCACATAAATTGCTCCCCCCCCCCCTTTTACTGCTCCTGCAGTGTTTGGCAGAGCCCAGAGCCAGTGATTAAAATCCAGCAGCAGGCTACCTTTAAAACCGTCACATTTTTCAGGGCTTTTCTTTTTTACTATAGCACTTACTGCAGCGATCAAAGTTCATGGTGTGTAATTGCAATTATTATTAAAAATAAAGGATGAGTGTTGTCCTCTAAACCAGCAGTGTTTGATATTGCTTTTGTTCTTTCCCTAAGGTTGGGCAGAATTTAAAAGATTAAAATATAATTCAGATCCAAGATCTGACTAATATCTCCCGGCTGAATAGTGTTTTCTTGTTCTAGTAGCTCTATAGATGAGATGGGAAAAGAACAGAAACTTTCATTCCCTGAAAATTAAGGTAACGGATATATCAGTTTAATTGCTCTGCTTAGCGTTTGTACAGCACTTTCCGTGTTCAAAGCACTACTATTACGACCACGATCATAACAACAAACAAGTTGAGTAGGGTTGCCAGCTCCAGGCTGGGAAATACCCAGCGATTTTGGGGGTGCAGCCTGAGGAGGGAGGAATTTGAGGAGGGAAGGCACCACAGTGGGATATAATGCCATAAAGCCCACCTTCCAAAGTGGCCATTTTTCTCCAGGTAAACTGATTGGTGTCACACGGAGAACATTTGTAATCCAAGAAGCTCTCCAGCCACCACCTGGAGGTTGGCAACCCTACATGTGAGGTAGACCAGTATTGTCATGTAGGGAGCCGAGGCTGACAGAATGTGGTGGGCACAAGTGTGTGGCAGCACTGAGATCTGAACCAGTGACCTTCCAGATCAACACAATTTTGCAACCTCAGGGGAAAAAATTAGAAATAATGAGCACCTTGTGGCAGTGATTAAATTCTAAAATGAATTTGAGCACAATCTTGAGTCAGGGCTTGCTGTCTGTACTCAAAGCTCTTCTCTTAAATCTCATTTAAGCTGTGATTATTTCATGGGAAGAGAAGAGCTCGTAAATAGTTCTTTTAATAGCTTTAAACTTCTGCGTGTTGAGCCACAGCATTGAAAACATTTCCCTACTATTTCTCCAATTTGGGCCATATTTTTTAAAAAACTGGTATGCATCTTGCTTTATATTCTACACACACACACACACACACACGTAATTTTCTGATCTCTGCAGCAAGGATTTTATAATCTATGCAGTGACTGCACCATAGCAGCAGGTCATATCGCAAAGTCCCAGCATAACCAGAAATGCTATCGATGCAAACACATCAAGGGCTGGGGCAAAGGGGAAAGGTTGGGCAAGGAAAGCAAAATGTTTTGCACTGGTAAAGGAAGACAGGATGGGAAGCAGCCCTTTTTTTAAAATTCTCAGCCAGCCCCTCTTTCTCCCATTCACCTCCATATACATGCACCCCCTTACACCAGCACGTACACATGTTAGAGTCTTAGGATATGATTCTATTCCCCATCTTCCTCTGGCACTGGGTCCTTCCATATCTGCAAAAACAGAAACATCAAAATGCCCTTCCAATGACTGTTTTACAAAATTAGAGCCAAAGCTGTTGTGATTGCTTTGTTAATACTTCATGCTGATAGAGTACACTTTTATATATTATTTATTTATTACATTTTTAATCCTTACAAGGAGCTTAAAGTGCCATACCAGGTCCCCCTTCCCCTTTATTTTCATTAGGGATGCCAGCCTCCAGGTGGGACCGGGGGATCCCCCAGAATTACACCTCATCTCTAGACAACAAATATCAGTTCCCCTGGAGAAAATGGATGCTTGGGTGGCATCTGTGGACTCTATGGCATTGCACCCCAATGAGGTCCCTGTCCTCCCCAGCTCCATCCCCAAATATCCAGAAGTTTCCCAGCCTGGATTTGGCAATCTTACCCCCATCCACTGCTGGTGGCCAGGGGAGACTGACAACCCTAAGTACAAAATGTTTCAGTGCTTTATCTTGCGTTCTAGTTACAACTGCATTATTGCAATAATATAACAATTTCTTTTTTTTCCATGGGGGAAAGGTAAAAGTCCAATCAAATCTAATATTCTGACCATCGCAGGCAATACATAGATCTGAGTGCTTTGAAATAATGGAAAATAGTAGTAATAGCCTGAAAATGATCTCCCACTCTGAGAATGAAAAGAGTCTTTCGACAGAGATACATGCAAACAAGAGCTAGGTAAGAGCACCACCATTATGGGCATGGCAATACTGCAAGCAAACACAGCAGACAGAGGAAAACAGATGCATCTGCTTGGGAAGCAAAAGCAAAGAAGCAGTGAGTGGAATGTTGATGCAGCATGAGCGGATGTGCTGGTTTATATATGAAAAGGTTAGAAAGATCTGAAATATGAAATCTTCAATGTGAATCGCTCCTTGCAACTCTGCCTACCTCGGAGCTTTCAGTACCAAAATGTGCATGTCTGTCCAAGTCCCAGGTACCTAGAAATTTGAACAGATTATTCAGTGGAATGCAGTAAAAGCTCATGGGGCAAGGGCAGGGCCCAGGGAGCATCCCAACCCTCACTAATGACTGCCGCTGAAGGTGATGGGGAAGGTGGTTCCTCATACTGGCAAGGCATTGGAGAGCAGTGGGAGAACTGCCAGTGCCATGACTGAAAATGGAACCAAAATTACCATGACCAAATTACTAATACACTTTCCAATACTATAACAAACTTCCTTGCTTAATTTAATAATGCTTAATACTCACAGTCATAATCATATAAATATCATAATCATATACAAATAATCACATAATTTTCAAATGTCAGCATCAAACCAGTCCTTCAAATAATACTCCAAGGTAGGGACACCACAGAAATGCTAGAAAAAATCCATAGAAGAAATCTCACGACCCGTTGTTCCACTGGCGAGACTCCCAGGACTTTACAACTTTTCCAATACGTATGCATAGTGATCCACTTCTGTATTCCAATTAACAATCCAAAGGGAAACCATCATATATGTACACTTAGCAACAGGTGCAAAGCACTTCTATTAACATAAGGTCCTGGCAATGAGCAGTCAACTTGAAACACTCATTTCATCAATATGCAGTAGCCAATGTTTTTAATTCAAGACTGAAATCTCCAACATGTTATTTTATTAATCGGCGTCCACTCCCATTCCTTCACACAATGAATGGGAGTAGATGCCAATTAGTAAGATGACATGTTGAAGATTTCAGTCTTGAATTAAAAAAAAATGGATATTGATGTAAGTTGCTAATTGGAGTGGGTTATGCTTGTTGCTGCTACTTTTTAATGGATTGTTGAGAATAATTATTTTTACAGCACAGAAAAGATACACTTGCTTTGATGTCCCAGCTGTGAAGAAACCCCGGGGGGGAGTGAAATGAGCATTTCAAGTTGACTGCTTGTTGCTGGGACCTTATGTTAATATAAGTGCTGTGCACCCGTTGCTTAAGTGTACATACATGGTGGATTCCCTGTTGGTGACCGGGACCTTTTGTAAACAGAAGTGCTGTGCACCTGTTGCTAAGTGTATATACATAGCGGTCTCCCCAGTGGAACAACACATAGCTACAATTTACAGTTGTGAGATTTCTTCTAAGGATTTTTTCCAGCATTTCTGTGGTGTCCCTACCTTGGAGTATTATTTGAAGGACTGGTTTGATGTTGATATTTGAACATTTGTATGTGATTATTTTTATATGATTATCACACTTATATGATTACTAGGAATAAGGCCCGTTGTGGAAATAAATACAACAAGCTCTAGAAAAAGGCTCTGGGAGGGGGCCCTGGCCTTGGGCACATTTGCTGTGGCAACCTCAGCAGGGTATAATGACACAGAGTCCACCATTTTCTCCAGGGGAACTGATCCATGGCATTGTACCTGTCTGAGGTCCCACCCCTCCTCAAACCCCACCCTCTCCAGGCTCCACCCTTCATATTTCCAGGCATTTCCCAACCCAGAGGTGGCAACCCTATCTCCTTCCACCCACCTGCAGCCTCTACCTAGGAAAATTACAGTCTTTCTCCACCGTGGGGACCCAAGCAGGAGGGGAGCAACTTCAGCAGGGTATAATGACACAGAGTCCGCCCTGCAAAGCAGCCATTTTCTCCAGGGGAACTGATCTCTGCCATCTGGAGAGCAGTTTTAATTCTGAGTGATCTCCAGCCCTCACCTGGAGAATGGCAGCAGTGGTTCCCCAGGAAAAAATAACTGCTTTGGAGGGTGGACTTTGTGGTATTCTATTCATCTGAGGCCTCTCTCCTCCCCAAACTCTGGCTTCCAGAGACTCCACCACAAAAATGCCAGGAATCTCCCAACCTGGAGCTGGCAACCCTAATCAGGACTGGCCTCAATGAGTTCCCCACAAATGCCAAAGTAAGCCTGGAAAGGGCCTCCTGCTCCTGCCTTTTTACTGACAGAACTAAGCTTGGTTACCTAGCAACAGCTACTGAGGGAAAAGTTAGCCCCACAGCAGGAAGAGAAGAGAATGGTTTGGCAGCTGGTGGCCCACCTCAGTAGACAGCCTGCTGCAGAGGAGCCAAGCAGGAGAAGCATCTTTGTTAGGAGAGAGAGCCATTTTGGCAGTTTATTCTGACAGGGAAGAGTAGCCAGACTGGCAGTACATATAGGAGAAGAGCGGACACAGCACTCAACCAATGGCATGCTGGGCTTATATATATATAGGATTACTGTGAGTATTAAGCATGATTAAATTAAGCAAGGAAGTTTGTTATAGTATTGGAAAGTGTATTAGTAATTTGGTCACAGTAATTTTCGTTCCATTAGTGCCATGACTGAGACAGCTTGCATTCTAAGGAGTGGATGGTGGAACCTGGCATCAGCAATTGGTGCCTTCACCCCATGCTTGTGTTGCATTCCATTTGCATTCGATACTTGCAGACCTGCTCATTACCCGAGCACCTCTCCCACTGCCTCTCACCACCTATTAGTGAGGGTGCTGCTGCAATCCCCCCCCCTCTCTAGCAGTGTTCAGTGGTGAGCGCTGGGATGTTTCCCACACCACACCCCATAAACTATCATTGGATGGATGCATGAATAGGTGGATCTAAATGTGGTCCTCCCCCATGGCTACCATGCAACTTTTAATAAGGCTAGGAAGACCCCATCACAAAGCATCGTATCTAATGAGGCAATCAGATTGCTAGTAATTAGCATATTTCCCCTATTTCATACCCTGTTATTGTTCTTCCTTTCTTAAAAAGGAAACTTACATAGAATCGGGTACAGTAGCTATAAGTAAATAGGTACATAGATAGAAATAGGAACTTATTCTTTTGAGAAGCTGTGACTGTATAGAAATTAAAAAATACTGCATAAATCTGAGATAACCCCAATTTGTCTGTTAGTGAGAAGCTCAAAAGAAAAAGATAAATTGAATAAATACCCACTATCCAGAATATGTGATCAGGCATATTGTGGAAGACACAGAACTTCACAGGTTCTTGTTCTGCCACAGAGCTCAGGAAATACATGAAGCAGCAACACTTCCTCCTAAGCAAATGGTGCACAAAATGAGAGAGGAAGCACATTTTGTTATGGGAGCAGAAAGGTGGCAACATGTCCATCTCTCTGCATAATGTAATTGGGTTTTAACAAGCATTGGGGATTGTTTTTCCTATTCTTTTGGCAAGAATTGTAGAGGGGAGGAGCTGCCTCATAAATTCTTCCTGCCGGTAAGGCAGCTCTTGCGTACTCGACAAGCAACCTGCACATGGCTCCAACCAGGCTCACCTAAGTAGCCCAGCGCCTCCAGTCTGCACCAGAGCCACAAGGGCTGGCAGCAAGCCCATCACGCAGCAACCCCTGAAGGCCAAAAGCAGTGTCAAGAGTGGCAGGCCCCAGGATGTGGCAGGGAACAGCTGCTGCTGCTTCCAAACACAAACGCTGCCACGCTGCTCAGCCTCCCTCTACAATGCCTTTGCCTCACCCAGCTCCAGGAACCAGCCCCACCGTTGGGGAGGGAGTCGCCCATCACCTGCCCAGCCTCCGGGGCCCTCTGCAGAGCACGGGGCTGGCAGGGGGTTGTGCCACCACCCATCTGGCATGGGGGGAGGGCTGCGGCTGCGGGCCCTCTGCACATCTTGGTGGCCTTTGTGTGGCTCTTCCTCTGTGGAGTCTGCCTGCCAGGCACAGAGCCCGCGCCCAGCACACTAACCGGTCCCGAGAGCAGTGACCGGCTGCTGCCCCCTCAAGGGGCTGCCTTCACCAGGTTGATCCCCAAGGTCCGTCCAGGGAGAGAACAAGGGCCTTCCCACCCCCACCCCCACCTACCACCTGCCCACCTGCCCACCTCCATCAACAGCGCAGTGGCAGCAGGCCCTCGCTGGTGGCCGGGCCATGCTGTGGGGAGAGTGCAAGGGTTTTCCCACCCCCACCCACTGTCCAACCGCTGCCCACCTCCCTCGACAGCGCAGCCACAGTAGGCACTTGCAGGCGGATGGGTGGGTGGGCTGTGCTGTGGGGAGAGAACAAGGGCCTTCCCACTGCCTGCCGGCCCTCGATGGTGCTACCCTGGAGGAGAAGGAGGGTGCCCAGGGCCTACCCACCGCCAGCCTGACCACCCACCTCCTCACCTCCCCCGACAGTTACCTTGTCGGAAGAAGAGTCTTTGAGGAGGGGAGGCATGGCAGAGTGGCAGCAAGCAGCAACAGAGCAGTGGTGAGTGCACGTGCTCTAGGCGCTCGCTGCCACTTTTTCTTCTACCAGAGGGGGGTGGGGAGGGGCGGGCTCAGAAGCCAGCCGGAACACCATTCCAGGGTGTTCCGGCCCAAAAATAGCCCTGGGGTTAACTCTAGGCATGAGAGGATGGGACTAAGAGCAGAATCCGACATCTTAGCAACATGGTGAGGGACAGTTTGGCAGGGTTAACAACACTATAAACTCAAATGTGACACAAGCAGAAAGGAGGAGCTGCACTTCATGCAAGCAGATGACTCCAGCTGACAAAAGCAGTGAGGCCAATCTGATACATATAATGCACATGCACACTCTAAATTGCATTTACATCACTGAGAAAACTTCAGTTCCATTTTACTGTTAAAGAATACCAAGGCACAGTAATTAGTGACTAGCCCAATATCAGTCAATGCATGCATGGCACAGAGTTTTTCAGCCCAAATCATACATGATAGCCCATGAGTTGTGATTAGAGTAAAGGTCTACAACTTTTTTGAGCCTGAGGTTCCCTTTGGGATTCTGACACCACATGGTGGGTGCATCCACCAAATGGGTATCACAAAATGGATGCCACTATGGGCAGAGCCAGCCACAAAAAGATTGCTGTAGCTTAACTTCAGTCACAGAGTGAAGATCTTTTTGCTGTGGTGGCGGCTGCTGCCAAAGCAACATTTTTTAAAAATCTTCATAGCCAATTAAACTTCTAATAGCCAATCAGAAACCTTGCTGGGCAAAATCCCCACCTGGCCCCACCCACTTTGTAAAAACTCTTGGTGGGCACCAGAAAAGGTATTGACAGGTACCATGGCACCCACAAGCACCTCTTTCAGGACATTGAGTTAGACTGTCAGTCTATGAACTGGCAGGCCCGGGTCCAAATCACTCTGAGCCAAAATAGACGACACCACTGAGTCTGCCACAGGGATGCTGCATCATTTGCAACCTTGATTTTCAATTTTCCCCAACACTGGGGCAGCCCAGTCCTACTGGGGATCACAACATGGAGGAATGAGGAGCTCCTGTCTCCACTGCACACATGCTATTTCCAAGAGCCAACTTGCAGAGAACTCAGGGATGCACTATTGTCTAATTTGGCCCTCTTTCTCAGAAGCTTCCCTGGGTAATCTTGTTTGGCCAGTCACATACCGTCAGCCTAATCTACCTCACAGGATTGTTGTGGGGATAAAAGGGAGGGAAGGAGTATGACATAAGCCGCTTTTGGTTCCCATTGTAGAGAAACGTGGGGGACAAATGAAATATGCATGCTATGGGACAACCCAAGATTCTTGCTTGGTCCAGCAGTTCAGAGGGGAAGATGAATGACAGAACTTAGGAAGTAGCAGCAACTGCAGTGGCATCCTCTTAAAACAGACGCAAGTCGTGGGGGGGAGAGACATGATTCTCCAGGTCAATGACTGGCAGCTCCCAAACATTTCCCAGCACTTTTCAGGAAGGTTAGGCAACACTTACCACTTCCTCCATGCAAGTGGTACTCCCATGGTGTTTTGCTGGTTTACTTTTGTACCTAACAAATGTATACCCCCCCCCTTTTCACTAAAGCCCTCAAGCTAGCTTCAAATGCACTAAAAATGAGGGGGCTCATTAAAAAGTAGGCTACAAAATAAACAGATTACATAAAGCAGCAGTAAAACATCACTAAAATATCAGCATCCCAGAGGCCCACAGCATATATGCAAGCTTCTTATATGGCTAACAAAGTAGGCTACAAAATAAACAGATTACATTATATTAATATATTAACCATGCTGGCTCTCATGAGCCTCTTCACAAAACTTGGTTTTAATGTACTTGCTATGATTTTACCAAATCCCTTCCATATTGGCTTCAGCAGGTCTCCTTGCAGACTGTGCTCTTGAACCTTGGGTTTCCAAAGATGCTTGCTTTCACTTAATTCCATTCCAAGGCTCACATGTTGCTCCTCAGAGCTGGAGGCAAATGTTTAGATCTTCAATTGGTTCCTCTGCTGAGTCTACTCCAACACTAACGTAAAGAGTTGCAGGGCCTTTGCATTGCCCTTCTCCTCGAATTTTTATTTCCATCACTATGTTTGCAAGCTGAATACCAGAAGTCACATTCCTGCATCTGTAATTAGCAATGGCAGCGTTGACACCTTCCATTTCGAGATTCTACAAGGCATCCATTCAGAGTACTTAATTAATCAAAAAGCCTCTCATAATCAATAAACTTTAGGCAGAACACTAACTCATATTCATAGCCTCTCTGGCATAATTCATGGAGGATTTGAAAATGATCCAAGTACTATGATTACTTCTAAAACTGATTGCTTGTAAAGTATGCCTCTTCCCCTGGGTGACTGAAATCAAGGTTTGTTTGAAACCTATGCAAATATTTTCTATTTAATTTCACAAACAGATTTATCAAGAGTTTAAAGTCATATGGCTTAAATGGGTGAATTCTAGTGGGAACCACTAAGTAATTAGATCAGTGACAGTTTTTGCATTAAAAAAACAATATTCCTAAAGCTCCAACTGAAATTCATAAAAGGCTACAAAATCACTCCACTCTGATTGCAGTTCATAACATGATTTTTCCTGACAAAAATGTACTTGGAATTGAGCTTCCACAAACCATTTTTTAAATGTGTATTTTTCAGGAAGCAAGCATTCTGATTAGCTTGGAGAGAGCTATGACTGTTGCCACCTTAAGTAGAGCATGAATACAAGAAGTGCACCTCAGGGGAATATCCCTTAAGTATGAGGGGAACCTCTTAACAGGGAACTGGAGACAGGTGAAAGTTGCATAGGAAACAATGAGATTATGAGATGACAGAATAATACAGTTTAAAATGTATTAATCCAAACATGGTATTGATCAACATATGAGCTCAGTCACTACCTATGTTCTACAGGGTTGTCTCCAGCTCAGTATACCCATTCCATCTGTAGGGCAATATGGGGTGGCCTTTAAAGATAGTTCATTCAGAACTTTCAATTAGTTCAAAATGGAGCAGTGAGCTTCCAGCCAGACATTGATTACAGGTAGAAGAAGAAGAGATTGGATTTATACCCCGCCCTTCACTACCCAAAGGTGTCTCAGAGTGGCTTACAAATGCCTTTCCCCTCCCCACAACAGACACCCTGTGAGATAAATGGGGCTGAGAGAGCTCTGACAGAAACTGCTTTTTTTTCAAGAACAGCTCTTATCAGATCTACGGCTTACCCAAGGTAATCCAGCCAGGTGCAAGTGGAAAAATGGGGAATCAAACCCGGTTCTCCCAGATTAGAGTCCGCGCACTTAACCACAATACCAAACTGGCCATTTGCCAGCCTGTGATGCATGGACCCTTGAACTGGGTTATCACCAATATGCAGATGATATCAAATGCAGATCTACTTCATGCTTCCTGCAGGTCCTAGGGAGCCTATCAAAACCATGAATTGATGTCTGGGGGCACTTTGGGATGGACAAGGGCTAATAAATTGAAACTTAATCCTGACAGACTGGAAGGGGAAGGTTTGACCCTAAACAGGGTAGTAAAGTGGCATGAAAATGTTTTAAATAAATAAAAATAAAAATCCCCCACCTTTACCAAACTAAAGACTGTGAGAAAAAGTGGCTGGAAAATGGCCTCCATAGCAATGCTCTAGGAATTTCCTCATGTCTCTGTGTAAGGGTGGGCATGAACGGCTCACAAACTTGTTCACGATTAATTTTGGATGGTATATGGTTCATGAACCGATGTTCGTGGCAGGTCAACCAGCACAAACATTCCACAACTTTCAAGCTGTTTGTGGTGGTTCGTGAATGGATATATTCCTAGACAGACTGTCTCTATTCAGTCAAAATATTTACCAAAATTAAAAGCAACATAACTTGAAGTGCATGTAGAGAAGCATCCAGTGGAGGTCCCTGCAACTTTGGTGTCTCTAACTTGCACAGGATCCATTCTATACACCCCTGAACCTCCTGAACCTGTACCTGTCATTTCCCCAGAAAGCACTTTCCTGGGGGTGCCTTCTTTGGGAAGCCGTAACTTGGACCCCATAAATCCAATCCTCACCAAGCATGGAGGGCAGTTAGAGGAGAGTCAGCCAGAGATCCCCTGTGAGTTTGGTGTCTCTAGAACACCAGGAGGCCATTCTGCCACATCACAAACTTCACAAACTGAACCAGTTCATTTGGTGCTAAATGTTTGTGATGGTTCGTGGTTCGCAAACCAGGCACATCAGGAACCACAAACTGAACCACATTTCTGGGTTCATGCCCATCCCTATCTCTGTGTTCTTTTTTTTTTTGCCCCCTGAAGGGGATTTTTTTTTATTTTTTTGCATTTTCTACACACTACAATTATGGGATGGGGGAAGAGATACTAATACCCTAACCCTATTACTATGGGTGATGGGTAAAGGAGATCTAATACATATATCTACTTGAAAGGGGAAGGAATACTATCATTCTAATCTATTTGATCTACTGGATTTGGGGGAAGGGAGAAGTCTAATGCATGTCACGATCTGAATAGTTGAAAAAATAATGCTTTTTAACCTAATATTACATGTTATATCAAGATTTGATTCAATTATAATAGTACAAGTTTAATAGCTTAACACAATTGCTGCCTTTAGTACTATTGTCTTAGTGTCTTCATTTTCTGGAGTTTGGGGGCAGCCTCTCCTTTCTCCAATTCAGATGATTCTGATGATGTGGAATTTTGACTTGTTGAATCCTGTGAGTAGGATTCTTCTTCTTCTTCCTCTTCTTCCTCCCCATCCGGTTTTAAATTCTTTTCCTTTTGCTTCTTTTTTGTATTGAACATTTGATCCATAAATTTTTCCGCTTTTGGAACAGAGTCAATTTTATATTTTTTGTCCTGGTAATTGAAGCTCAGCCCTTAAGAACATAAGAACATAAGAAATGCCAATGTTGGATCAGGCCAAAGGCCCATCCAGTCCAACACTCTGTATCACACAGTGGCCAGAAATACCAGTGCCATCAAGAGGTCCACCAGTGGGACCAGGACATTAGAACTGTTGACCCCCCCAAGCACCAAGATGACAGAGCATCACTTGCCCCAGAGTCCCTATCTATACCTTGTGGCTAATAGCCACTGATGGACCTCTGTTCCATATGCTTATCTAATTCCCTTTTGAAGCCGTCCATGCTTGTAGCCGCCACCACTTCCTGTGGCAGTGAATTCCAAGTGTTAATCACTCTTTGGGTGAAGAAG
>NW_015168725.1:107337-133681 GCF_001447785.1 Gekko japonicus | reverse complement strand
TTTTTGGACATTGTCCAGCTTAGTGTTGAGGTTAGTCATCTGATCCATTAGGGGGCACAGTGCATTTGCTAACAGTGAAGAGAAGTCTGTAGTTACTTCCTGATTCTGGGAGGGAGTCATTGGTATGTTATTTCTGGTCACCAGTTTTTTCTCCGGCGCCTTCTGTCCTCTCCCAGCCATAATATCAACAAGAAGTAAGTTTTCCAAAATAAGACAAAAGTTATGCGATTTAGTCCCTCTTTGTGTACTTTAGCAGTTTTTGCATTCGCTTAACTTCTTATGCATTTATTTTAGCTCAGTCTTTTTATTTCCGATTTAAAACCATTTTTAAAGTTTACTCAAAAGAGGGGGGGTACTTGAATTCCTATCCCCCAGTGCTTCAAACTTAGGCGCTTCCAATTACTACCAAGGTTCACTTCGCTTTTTTCACCTGAGCTTTGCTTAACTCACAGTTTGGGGGCTTGAAGATCTTTTGGAAGCATTTTAAAGTTTGATCATGATCGCTTGCTCTGGCAGTTGTCTCTGGGTGCCATACTGGCTCCGCGGCGACGGTACCTTTTGGGGAAGAAGGTGAGCCTCAATTCCTTGGCCGTCACCTTGGAAGAGGCTCTACTCAGCTCCCCAGGCTGGGAGTCTCCTACAGAGACCCCAGGGGGGTCTGGGACAAACTCGGACCCCTCCCATCAGCCAGGTCTCGGCCCGTCTCCATCAGAGCAAGACGGGATGTGTTTGAGCGGTGAAACGCTTAAACCAGAAGTTCCCTATCCCTGTGTTCTTTACCACAGAGATTAGAGGAAATTTCTAGAGTGTCACCCAGAAGTGACATCACACCATCCTCAAAATCCACCCTCCCCAGGCACTACCCTCAAAGTCTCCCAGCATTTGCCAAGGGAGGGTGGCAACCCTAATTACAGACAACATATCTCATTGGTGCATATAGAACTTCGCTGGCTTTCCTGTTCATTCTGAGCCCTAGTCAAAGTGATGTTTTGTCCTAAACAGTCTGGGATCTTAAGGATCACCAGAACCATATGAACCTACCCAAGTGTTATGATCAGGAGTATGCATGTCTTAATTTAGCATTATACTGAGATTGTATTGACCAGTAGAGCACCACTGTTTAAAGGTTCAAGGGGAGGAGGATGCCATTATCTCTAAAATGTGCTGTGAAGTTTTTAATACCAGTTGATCCTTTCTTCTACATACCTCCCTGAAGTGGTTCCCTAGGGTCACCTCTCTCCTATAGCAGCACTTTGTGGAAGTCAGTGGGTTTCAGTTGGGGTGTGGAGGTGGGAAAGTTCAGTTCCTCTGATGCAAAATTTAGCTTTTAGATTTTGTCTTTGTTCACCTCTCTCCTATAGCAGCACTTTGTGGAGAACACAGTATACCTTAAAGGCTTCCTTTTTACAAGAGTATAAACTCTTGAAGACTACAATTCCCTTTAACATACACTGAAATGAAAATCAAGTGTGGAAGGGTAGCTGTACAGATTTTAAAAGGAATTACTTTGGGAGAATCACCTTAAAGTAATACACTGTAATTTCTTTCAACAGGCTGGTAATTGGTTTCATGACCCTAATTATGGCTACAAAGCTCCATGTCAATTTTCCCCAAGCCTTGTAGAACTTAATAATCCACATTTCAAATGGTAAATCAAACACTCTGTGCAAACTCTTCTACTATCTCTCTTTTATCTTCTCCCAATCTCTTTTAGTATTATTATATATTCTTAATTAATAAACAAAACTCTAATAATTAAGGAATTTTTAACCTGCCTTATTCCAGTAAAGGACAGAAGGTAGCTAACAATGACAGTCACAAAACAATACAAGTTCACATCAATTGAAAAATGAATACAACATCAGCTACTGCCACAAAATACACAGCTCTAACCAAATAACCTCTTAAACAGTTCTGCCTTGTACTTTCCTAAAATTTAAAAACCCAAACGTTTTCCCTGAAGCAAATACAAGGAACAACCAATCAAGGCTGCCAATCATCTGCACCAGAAGTATGCAGAACAGAAAGACTCAAAGAATTACAGCTACCCCAACCCCCAGTTCAGAGTTGATGAAGACCTGCACATCCAAAATTGTGTCACTTGATGGCACCATCATCCAGCCAGGTCTTCTAGTAGGTCCCCAGGCAACACAGATATTGGTTGCAATCCTAAGAACACTTTCCTTGGAGTAAGACCCATTTAATGGGATTTATTGCTGAGTATTTATTTATTTATTTATTATACTTATATCCCGCCCATCCCGCAAGCAGGCTCAGGGCGGCTTGTTTAGGATTTCTCCCCTTGTTCCTAATTTATCTCACAACTAGGAATAAGGCTCGTTGTGGAAATAAATAGAATGAGCTCTAGAAAGAGGCTCTGGGAGAGTGCCCCAGCCTTGGGCACTCAGTGTCAATTTGCTGTGGTGGCCTCAGCAGGGTATAATGACACAGAGTCCACCATTTTCTCCAGGGGAACTGATCTCTGCCATCTGAAAAGCAGTTGTAATTCTGCATTATGTTAGCCGAATTGCTCTCAAAGAGAAACAATTGGAACAGTTTATCGGGATTCACCATCTATGGTTTACGGAGGATGCTGCTGTTTCTGAGGTTTCCAATAAGAGACTGAGGCAGACTTCTTAATAATAATAATTGTTTACTGACACACTTCACACAATAAGCACACAACAACCACAACACACAAGAACTAGGAAATACAGAGAGAATAATTCAGCACAGTTGCAATTTGCAGGTAACGTTGGTTGATGCTTTGGGGTATAATTACCTAGCTGCTTCTGTGTGGCTCCAAACTTCAAGCGAAGGGGTAAGTATGGGGAGAAAATGGAAAAGAATAGCAAATGGACTCAGACCAGCTAAGACCACGTGCTAAGAAGTTCTAGCTGTGCACTGCTAGAACAAAGAGAGGGATGGGAAGGATTTGGAATAGAAAGCTGGATTGAAGGGTAAAGCAGGTTAAATAGAGGGCGTAGTTTGAGAGCGCTGGGGGGTTTCAGGTAGAATGCTCAAGAGCAGGAACGTAAGAGAGAGAGCTGTGGGTGCGTTTTTGATTATATCAAAAGAGTCTAGATTGACACCTGGGCTAGGGGTATTCGTATGTAGATGGATGACTCATGTCCATGCAGCCAGGTTGAATAGGGTCTTTGTGAGTACATGCTGTCCGTTGGTGCGAGGGGGGGGGGTTCAGGTATGTGACCATGTGGCTGGTTTGAAATGGAGTCTGCTGCTTTTTGTGACCATGTGCTTGGAACAAAATGGCGTTTGCTGGACATGGGAACACCTCAGGAATAGCAACCATAAGAGGAAACAGTGTCTCTGGTATGTATCCTTATTGGGTGCTCACAGCGTGTCAGTTTCTGGCACAATCCGTCATTGGCACACTTCATCAGGTACAGCGATGGCACACTTCATCAGGTACAGTAACTCAGTTCATAAAAACACCATGGCAGGCGTGCAGGCTTACAATTATATCTATGGGTGGGGCCAAGGCAATGCAACTAGGGGATTGGCAGACCTTCAGAGTGGCAGCTGAGGGAGCCAAAGGCTGTGGGAGCGTGTGGAACATTGAGGAAAGTTTGTTTGGTTGAAGATTGTTGCTGTTTATAAAAGAGTTCTGCTTTACATCTGATCTTTAATTGACTGACAAGTTACACAGACCCTTGGCATTCTGCTGAACAGTTATCTAACATATCCAACGGTAGCATACTTTTGCTCAATCTCCTTGCTAACTTGTGATTGACTTTTGCGGCTTTTACTATCTAGCTCCCTCTAGCAGCAGACCCTAGACTTTGGAAAGCAGCAAAGATTTTTAACAACCTAGCTGTTAACAGCCTTTCTCTAGACTGGATACAATCACTCACACTTCCTAATTTCAAAACTTTTTAGCTTAAAGTCTATATATAGAACCTGCTTTGCTCTGTGACCCCTGACTTGGGAGACCTTTCTATTTGAGCCACAGGCTGACTTAGAAATTTATTTTTTAATATAGCAACATCCCACGCACCCACTTGCTTGGAATTCTGGTATCTCAATTCCTAATAGTCTGCTATTCTGCTTGAGACAACTGTGTCCACAGATCTTAAAATACTTTCCTCCAATGTGTGGGGCTTAAACAACAACAAAAAGAAAACATGTCCTCACCAATATTTCAAATATCGTGTTATTGCAAGTAACCCATCTAAAAAAACCTGAACCCCTTGTCTTTCATTCCAACAAATTTCAATACCAGTATTTGGCTTCCAGTGCCTCCAAATCCGGGGGAGTAGCCATCCTTATTTCACAAAATATCCGCTTTACCTTTTTATCTAAAATATGTGACCCAATGGGTAGATATCTTTTCATTAAAGGGCAACTAGATGACCGTGTGGTTACCATTGCAACAAGACTACATACAAAAAACACCTAAATCATTTTCCTTTTCCACCAACACAGGCACCATCAAACAACTACATTAACATATATATTTATCTTTATCTTGTTCTCAATCTTAGCCTCTGATCTATACTAAGTACAGAAGATATCTTTTTTCTGTCTTAGAGCTTCCTATAGTTCTTCACTTAAGCTGCCCGTTTCCATTGGCAATGCATCTTATTTAACACCTCCTGCTATAATACCTTTCAGTAGTCCATTAACTCATTTCCCCAATATGAACACGGGGTTTAATACCATATTTATTTCTTTTTTAAAATCTTTTAATTATCTTTAGTTTTCAATTACTCATTTTCTTTATACCTTTCCACCATTTGCTATTAAGTCTTACACCTATCTTTCTTTGGCCCCAGATTTACTTCCCACAAAATGACAATCTGTTTCCTCAAACTTCCTCACAATCCACTTATTACTAACTTTCCTAACTCCACCCCACATCTTTAGCTGCATATATATTTAACTTTTACCCAAAAAACATTACACTTTACACCTTTAATATACTGATTTTTTTCTCTTTCAATAATTCATCTTTAGTTTTGATTCATTTTTAACCTTTATAATAATCCCAATCAAATCATCAAAACACTAAGCAATTTATATTTCTTTTCTACCTAGACCCCAATCTACTTTTCTATTAGTCTACCCAATTATTATGTTCTCTTTATTTTAATCTTATTAATGTTTTATTACAATATCTGAGTTAATCATTCCAACCTAATATTGAAACAAGCATCCAAATAAAGTGTAGCTTTGAAAAATAATAAAGTCAATTAAATATATTCACAACATTAGTCATTCCATCTAGTCAGGTTTTAGGGTGTAAATCAGTCATTCTATCCTTCCATATAATTTACTCCTTCTCTTGAACATCAATAGTCTATTTTTCTGCATCAGCATGGCCATATGTCTTCTTTCTTTGTACTTTTCTTGGATCCCAAACTTCTCTTTGTTCTTTTTCAACCGTCCTGTTTCTCCTCTCTTACTGTTCTCTTTGAATTTCCAAGCTCTCCTTTTCCATCTTTTCCATCTTTTCCTCTTCCCAACGCTTTCTTTCTCTCTTCCGTTCTGCAACCTTCTGTTATTACACTTTAATAGTCCAAGTTTTACTCCTCTCAGTTTTCCACTCTTCCACTTAGTCTCTTTTCCACTCTTCCACTTAGCAGATCTTCCTTAATTTGTACAAATCCCGGTCTTTCCTCCTTAAGGTCAACACAGTTCTCATTTTGTAATTCTGTTTGCACCCCCTTCACAGTGGTCTGTTTCTCTTCCTCTATCTTTTGAGTTCCCATCTGGATGTTATCCAATTTTTCTCCTATTTTTTTACATGCCTCTTTACACTTTTTTTGGATCACATCTCTCAAGATATTTAAAAACTGTCCAATAGTCAATTCTCCCACCTCAGCGTTTTCGTCATATTCTTGCTGCATTTCCGTCTCTTCCGCCGTTTTCTTTGAACTCTCTTATTTTCTCACCCACACAAAATTCTCACTTTAATCCTTTAATCCAATCCTGCTCTGTATCGCCTTGCCAAAAACACAGTCTGTTACACACAAAAAGAGAAAGAACCGACAGCTGCCACTTTTCTTCCCCTCTTCCAATAGCAAAAACAAACTTACATCCCTTATCTTCTCCCAGCCGTTGTTCACTCTTACACTTGGACTTTTCCTTTTGGGAATCTTCCTTAATACTCCAATAATACTAGTCCTTCAGCTTCCTTGTCCCATGTTGTCGTATTAGTAGCCAAATCTCCTTTTTTAATTAAAAACAGAGTCCGGAGGGCAGCGGCTTATCCAAACACGGCAGCCATGTTCGTCCCCTTCTTACGATCCTGCATTGGGACTGTTCCTGGTCACTCCCCAGCTTTGCCGAGTGCAGGAGGGGCCAAAAAAGACGCCCCTTGCTCAGCCCTCACTCCATGAGGGCTGTCCAGGTTCCCCTGACAAACGGGGGACCTGGTAGGGTCCATAGAAAGGACGGGCGGCACGGAGCAAGCCGCACTCCGCCCGTCGCCACACCGCGCCGGCACCACGTTTTACCAAATTGGCAGCAATGTTGAAGAACCACGACTGAACAGATGCTTGTGTCTTCTTCACCAGAACGAAATAGAGTATTCATACTACTCAGCACACCGCAATGCACACACCGGGATAGATTTAGTTCTGAACTCTTCCTCTCTTCATGACCGCCTCCTATTGTCTTCGATCGAGCCATCGCAATGGTCAGATCACGCATGGCTCACTTGCATACTGACCCCATACGATCAAACCCCAACTTTAAGACAATGGTCTTTAAATACATCTTTATCGAATAATCCAAATTTCAGAAACATAATTGAACAAGACATACAGCTTTATTTTAAGGATAACGACAAGGACGACGTATTCCCAACTATTTGTTGGGATGGGATGAAGCCGGTGATGAGAGGCAAAATAATCTCCAAGGACACACACCTAAAAAAACAAAAACAAAAGTTAGAAACAACCACATTGAATAAGATCAAAGAACTAGAATGTCTCCACAAACAAACAGGTTCCAACAAGTTCTTAAAACAACTGAATCTCAAACGAAAAACCCTAGCTATGCTTGAAATGGCCAAAATTGAGAAACAGCTGATCTTCACCAAACAAAAATACTGGTTGAAATCACCCAGAATGCTTAGACTTCTGTCTTACAAAGTCAAGGAACTTAAAATCTCTAGAAGAATCAAAGCCCTCAGAAACACCAAAGGGGAGGTGACCACGAAAACCAATGAAATCTTGAAAATACTTGAGGAATATTACACTGTTATATGCAGCATCACTCACAGACCCTGACACTTTCCAGAGCAACATAGACAAATTCCCTATCCACACCACACTTAATGAAACACATAAAAGACTTCTTGATGAGCCAATCACAGAACAGGAGGTCCTGGATAACATTAAACTACTAAAGCATAACAAATCCCTGGACCCAGATTGCTTTCCATCAGAATATTATAAAGTTTTTGCTCCACATTTAGTCACTTCACTAACCAAAGCATTTAATCATGTACTAGATACTGGATCTATTCCCCCCTCTTGGCAACAGGCAACAACTATGGTAATTCCAAAAAACAAATTGGGATCCCTTATGCCCTAAATCATACCACCAAATGCTTTATTAGACCAAGATCTAAATATATTCACCTCTATTCTTGCTAAGCATATAAATACTTTTATTCTGCAATATTTATTTATTTATTTATTTATTGCATTTTTACCCCGCCCTCCCCGTGAATGGGCTCAGGGCGGCTTACACAGGGGCACAAGCCCGTACATAAAAACAATATAAAACATTAAAAGCTATTAAGTCACAACAAAGACAAATAAAGTGCTCCATACAACAAGATGGTCTCTGAAAATGGTATCGATCATTTCTTAGGGTGAAATTGTCCTGTCGATGGTCCAAGCCAGTCCAGCAGCATCAGTGCCATGCAGAATTATGGCAGTTCTTCTAGGGACCACTCCCAACCCCATTGTTCCAATGATGGTAATAATAGAAGTGGCAGATCAAGTGGGATTTATCCCTCACAGAGACCTAGCAGATAATATGTTTAAAACCTTGCACCTACTCCAGCATTGTATCAAGCAACCTATGGCCTTTCTTGCATTAGATGTAGAGAAGTCCTTTGAATTCCCATATCTATTCTCAGTCCTCAGAAACATGGGATTTGGCCCTAAGGTCATAGCAACCATTGAGAGCCTATATGCACATCCAACCACCAACATAAAAGCTAATGATTCCCAATCACAGAAGATAGATCTAAGTAGGGGGACTAGATGATAGATATTGAGCATTGTTGTACAGAAGAAATGGTGGCTGACATTCTGACTAAGCCACTGACCAAAGAGAAATTTGAACGTCTACGTAAAATGTTGAATATGATTGGTACAAATGTTGAATTGAATAATGAATAACGTTTTTGTATGTGTATGTATGACTTACATGTTAGACTTTGAGAAGGGGTGTTGGAAATGTATGTGTTTACAAGGTCTGATTCAGTCATTATAGGGTTAACTTGTATTCCTAGTTTGCTATTGTTTAGACTGACCTGGAAGGGATACCTGGCACTGAGCCAATGGGGGATTAGCCCGGGAAAAGTAACTTCTACTTTGATGCAGATTGGTCATTTGTTTCAGGTGACTTCCTTCCTAGGGGTCAAGAAGAAGGAGAATTCTCCATTACGTGTGTCCTTGTCTTGTCTGTAGGAAGCTTAGAAATGTAGCTCTTAGTATCATGTTAATTTGTAGAAATCCCGTGAACCCTTTACCCTTAGTAATAAAGTATTTTTAAAAGGCAAAGAAATCTCTTCTTTCCAATAGAGCAAGATCCATCAAATAGTCTGAGTATTAAACAATTTTTGACTATTTACAACACTAGACAGGGCTGTCCGCTCTCCCCACTATTGCTTGCCATAGCGGTAGAGCCACTAGCGTATGCTATACGATCTAACTGCTCTATATTTGGTGTTACAATTCGGGGTTCTGAAAATGTCATTATTCGCGTATGACATGATACTGTATATTACAAACCCTTCCACTTCCATACCTGTTCTACTACAAACCTTGTCCTCATTCGGTTCTGTTTCTGGTTTATGCATCAAATTCTACCTATATTTATTTCCACTGATGAACAGACATGACTCAAACAATTATTTAGTTCCGATTGGGTCTCGACCTATCTACCTTACCTGGGGATCAAAATCCCAGCAGATCTCTCACATTTGATACAAATCAATCACATGGCCATCCACAAGGAGGTGAGTAACATTATCTCTAATTGGAACAAATTGAACATGTCTTGGCTAGACAGGTATAACCTTATAAAATCATTCATTTTACCAAAGTTTATCTTTCTTTCCCGAGAAATACCTATAGCACTATCTCCTGCTCTTCTCAAACATTGGCAAACTGCTCTGCGGGATTTCTTATGGGAAGGTAAGAGACCCAGAATAGGTTTCCAAATCTTACGAAAGCCCAAATCACGAGGTGGGTTTGGATTGCCAGACATAGCGGTTTACCAAAAGGCAGCTTTATTAGCTAATGTGGTAAAGACACAGCGATCTGCTTCTCCCCCGGATTGAATTAAACTTTGCTCAGACCTTCTAAATCCGCACTCAATAGACTCTTTAATCTGGGATACAAAATTTACATCACCCACATCAGTACGTCTAAACACTTTTCTGAGTCCAATGATTACCTTATGGAGACTATTACATAAACAGCTAGTTCCTTGTATTTCTAGATACTCTAGATACAGTGTTCCAGAACCTTCACAAACCAACCTTGGTTTTCTGGAACCATCAATCCTACTTACCTTAGATGTTGGAAAGAGGCTTTGGTCTTCTGCCTCTGCGACATCGCGACAAAACAAGGCCTGTTAAAAAAATTAGAATTAGAACATGAATTAGGTTTCTCAGTACCATGGTTTCTATACCTACAGATACAACATGCCACCAGACGAATCAAGATTGTCTCCATCCTTTCCCAACCACACACAAAATTTGAACTGATCCTTAAACTATATAACTCACAAAATAGACGGCTGATACCAAATTTCATGGCAAAAAGAATGTGATCTCCCATTAGAAGAAGACTTTTGGTCAGACCTATGGGCCCCAATAACTTAATTTCCTCGCTCAATACCCTTGGAGTTGCAAAGATTCAAAATTATGATGCGTTGGTACCTTACCCCACAACAAATTTCACACATGAGTTCCACTTCATCGCCTTTATGCTGGGAAGGGCTGTCAACAAGTTGGCACATTTGCCCACTGTTGGTGGCAATGTGATAAGATCAGAACCTTCTGGGAAAACATACAGCGCTTTGTCAAATCAATCACGAACATAGATATCCCCTTAAAACCGGAGAGCCTTTTTCTAGACTATTGGCCAACACCTATAGACAAACACAAATACAAATCCACTCTAAATATTATAATTGCCGCTAGGACATCCATAGCCTCATGCTAGAAAGACACTAATCCACCCACGGTTCAACTCTGGTTCCGCAAACTGTGGAACCAATTTCTTATGGATAGCGTCACCAATAAGATAAACAATGCCTCACTAAAACCGATCAAATCATCATTTATGGAAAAATGGTCCCCGATACTAGACTTCCTCACAAGAGAAAATTTTATTTCTCCCTCTTGGTCACATTATCAAAAATGGTTGTGAATATTTTATGTCAGGTAGCTCTCTATATTCTATCCTTTACTTGATCATTATATCTTGCTATACTGCATACTCTGTTATTTCAGAATTCATAGCTATGCAACAGAATGTTAGCATATCTGTATCGTTATTATGCATCTTCATACCCCCTTGCACTCTATACTTCTCTGTGTAACCTCTGTAATGACAACACTGCTCCTAGATCTTTAAACACTCACTTTTAGCAATTAGTATCTTGTCATTTTCTTGAGGGTTTTAAATTGATTATTATTGTAACTTTGTTCTCTTTATGCATATTGCGAGTATTGTGTTATTTTGTTACTTAAATTTTTAAAAATAAACAATGTTAAAAAACAAGGAATGGAACCAGCAAGGTGGGTAGGGGCGAAGATAGAGAGCTCAGGGTAAGCTCACCTTAAGTAGCCAAATTGTGACCTGAGGCAATAGCCAGGTGGTCACGGGTTCCCAGGATATGAAGACAAAAAGAATAATATCTCAGGATGGGTAAGACAAAGGAAACAACTATCATCCAATTTAGGGGTGATGGGCAGCAGGGAGTGACACCTCTTGGGGAAATGTGTGAGACAAGGGAGAGGGAAGAGGGATCCAGTCACTTCAATGATCTGGTGCTTCACATTAACGATCCGATGCTTGTCAGAGGCATTATCTGGATCAGTGGCAGGAAGGCTTAATCACATCTTTTGTTTCTAGCTGGGCAACAGTCTTTGTTTGAGAATGACTCAGGAGGGGGAGAGGAATGTGCTGCATGATGGAGAAGATATTTCTTCATGACTTCTGTGCAGGAACATTTGTCCTCTGTCAGAACATGGCGTCTCTCTCTCGTCTGCTACTGTCTCTGTGTTCATGGAGGCCACGGCTGTTGGTCTGCATCACAGTCCTTGTGCAGATGCAGAGGTGTAGGAGCAGAAGTCTTCTGTAGTCCTGGGTCCAGATCTGGCTTGGCATACTTCTTTGGCACAAGGCTTCCCTTGGCCACAGTGTACAGTCCATAGTCCAGCATTGGGCACGTCACTTAGGACCACAGCTCTGTCCATTGCCCTGGCACACACCCTTCACAGTCCAGCAAGGCAATGATAGTAAAAGAGTCTTTAATAGTGCCATCTGAAATGGCTTCATAGCAACAAGGTGACTGGAAATTGTTTGTCAAGGATGCTGGAGTCTGATAGAAATTAACTGACTCTTGCGGAAGTCCTTGAGTTATTCCTGAGTGAAACGTTACAATTCAGTGGGGAAATGTCACTTAAAGTCTCTATGAGTTTGGAGTTAAATTGTATATAAAGATTTCTGACACTAACTTCTGAAGAACAAATTTACTTCAGCCTAGGCTGTAACATTGCTTTGTTTTGTAACAGGTTCACTATGGTTGTGATTAAAATGTTTAAAGATTCTTTAAAAAATAAAAGAAAACACTACTTTTTTGTTTATTCCTGCTTCCAGGATCTCAGTGTTTTGACAGAAAAATAAAACTTATCTCACAATAGCAAACCCA
Organism: Gekko japonicus; assembly: GCF_001447785.1. Lineage (NCBI taxonomy): Eukaryota > Metazoa > Chordata > Lepidosauria > Squamata > Gekkonidae > Gekko > Gekko japonicus. The sequence goes on along the minus strand of NW_015168725.1, from coordinate 121,531 downwards.
CTATCCAGCAGACATTGAAATAAAGCCTGAAATATGTTGCTATAGAATACCACCTTAGAAGGGAGGGAGCTATAACAGCATACCCAAATTCCCCTGCCACATCAGTATGGAGGCAAGCTCAAGTACATAGTGGACCTTACTTATAGGGCAGGATCAGGCCTTCAGGCTCTCTCATAGCATGCTTTTCATAGCATTTATTTATTGATTTATTTATACATGCCCCACCTTTCTCCCCAATGGGGACCCAAAGTGGCTTACATAATTTCCCTCTCCTCCCTTTTATCCTCACAACAACCCTGTGAGGTAGGTTAAGCTGAGAGAATGTGACCAGCCCAAAGTCACCCAGTGAGCTTCCATAGCACAAGAGATTATCTGAACCTGGGTCTTCCAGATACTAGTCCAACACTATTAACCACTACACCACACTGGCTTAATGCTTACCAATGTATTGCTCTGCCTATTAACGAATGTACTAGCGAGGTCAATGGAGAAATAGCAGGAAAGGATATTTTCTAGGTAATGGGTAATTAGAATTATGTCTGTTACAAGAGAAATTTCTATGAACCAACATCAACGTGTATAGAACAAACACTGAATGTGCCATACCATGCAAAATACTGCAGCTAGACTGGTAAGGCCAGCTACTGGGAGCAGGTAACCCTGATGTTATAGTGATTACTCTGGCTACCAATCTGCTGCTCCTGAGCCCAATTCAAATTGTTTTGTCCTTTAAAACCCTATATGGCTTGGTACTGGGGTATCTGAAAGACCATCTTCTCCCATATGTTTCTGCCCAGAAATTAAGATCACAGGCAGAGGCCCTCCTGAATGTCCCATCAACACAAGTTCATCTAGTGGGTACAGGAGAAAGGACCTTTTCAGTGGCAGCCCCTCAATTATGGAATAACCTCACCAGGGAGGTATGCCTGGTCTCCTGATCTTTAGGAGACAGCTGAAGATGGTTTTATTCAGGGTGGCATTTTATTCGTTGAATTTCCTCTACTTATGGGCAGTGGTAAATTGTGGTTTGAATTTGTATCTTTTATACATTTTATGTAGTATTTCAGTTTTGTTGTTCTGTTTGTATTGTAAGCTGCTTTGAATTCCAAAGATGGAAAGCTAGCTCATAAATGTCTCAAATAAATAAATAGAATCAAGATGGCTTACATGTAAAACATGGGGCATTTTATATCTATAATTTTTTGCAGTCAGTTGAATATCTTATGTTCCACTGTACTGCAAAGCTTTCTACTTAGCTCTCCAATTATTTCACCGGTATGAGAGCCATTAGAGCAAAAGGCATTTGTAAAGCAAAATACTTCAGGGACCAGAGTTCATGCCTCAAATGACACAAAGCATCAACCTGCTTCATAGCAGGTAAAATGCTTTTCCTTTCAACACAGTAGGCTGTAAAAGTCAAATGCCGGTGGTTGGTATTCACCTGTGGTGGTAGCCACAGAATAATTACGGTCAACCTAGGACTCTGTTCAGATGGAAGTAGTTTGAACAATATGAGGTTGTTGATTGTGCTCAGAGCTTTTAACACTGCTTTTCTGAAGTCCCTCTCCTTTCCACTTCACGCACACTGGGTGGATTAGGATGATCATCTGTATCTTCCTTAATCTAGTTGTTCACTTGTCTCAAGGATTTGTTTGTTTTTTTTAAAAAAAAACACTTTTGACACTTGCGGCTCCCAGACATACTGTGAGACTACAGCTTTAGGGTTTGCTGATTCAATCTGCATTTCAAAAGCTTTCCAACTATTAGCAAACTGTGAGCCCTCCCCAATTGCCTTGTCAAGTCAGAACATTGTAAAAATCAGTTCCCTCCTCCACACAGCTGCCCATGTATATAATGCACAGTTGTTATTCAGAGATGGTGGCAAAGAGTCAAAACCTGGTGATGGAAAAGGAGCTTGAAGAAAATGGTGATGTACAAAAGTGACAAGTAACCCATGCTCAAGGCAAGCAAAAACCTCAAGCCTTTTGTAATATAGCCAAAGGTTAGCTTTCCCTTCAGGGATTTGCTCCGTGTCCACCTAAAAATGGAATCTATTTTGCTTAAGTGCTTGAAAATATACTATTTGCAGAAAAGGCATACCTAGTGGACATTCAGGGGTGAGTGGGCATAGCATGAGCAGATCTAATGTTGACAATTGCATATTCAGATATTATTCACAAAGGTATTGGATTTTTGCAAGGAAAGGCTTTACAGGAATACAAAACAACATGGCGAATCCCAGCAAATTTTAATCAGAATTTACTGTTTTATAAGTGCATTCAGGAAATTGGCAGATAAGCTAAGCGTGTTTCAATCTTCTGACACAAGGATACCTGCAAGCACTACAGAAGGTAGATGATCACATTAATTGGTAAGACTAGAGGGAACTCATGGGGAGGCAGGAATGTTCCTGAAATGTTTGTTTGAATGCTTCCCATGAGAGAAAGCACAAAGTAAATTCACCTGTTGTTCATTAGAATTTTGAACTCTCTATCCTGCCCCACCACCTCCTGCAAAAGATGGTATCAAAATCAGCTAAACTTGGCTGGCTTGCTACAACCTTCGCCTATGGATTGCTACCTTTCCTAATTCTTGTCAGTATGTATTCAAAGTCAACTGCTGTGCCAGAGAATATTTTGCAATTGATTAAATGAGCAGTTGAGGTGGAAGTATATCAAGAAAGCACTGCATGTCATTTGGGTTTTTTAAATAATAAAGGCATCAACCATGGACACATTTGGACTTCAAAGCATTATATAGGTTTAAGACTGTTGATCATTTTAACATTTATAAGCCACTTTGGCATATAAAAATTCTAAATAAATACATAAATAAAATATTATCCTTTAATTTGATCCAAGAGTCTTCTGCCAAAATGTTCCACTTCCTTCAGATACATGGTGTTTTGGAGGCTATTTGGGCCCTGTTCATACGAGGCGTTTTGGGCCGGCTGGCGTTGCGCTCCCGTCTCCAATCCGGCCCTTCCCCCGATGAATCGCTATCTGGCTGGCATTGCGCTCCCGTCTCCAATCGGGCCCTTCCCCAGATGAATCGCTTCAAAACTGAACCACCTGCATGCGCAGTTCGGCAGCCTCCCCCTCCCGAGCGTCCCTACCTCCCCGGCATCTGATCGTGCCGGGGAGCAATGGCGCGCGGTGCACGGGATCCGTGGGATCCCACCCGCGCGTCTCTTTTTGGGTGCGGCTCTATTTAGCTGCGCTTTGCCAGGTGTTTTCCCTGCCGTGTGGCAGGGGCCTTGGAAGGGCTACCCCCCGCCCCCAATCAATTCCTGCTAGATTAAGAGAAAATTCCTTGAAAATATTATATAAATTGCCATTTACATCAGTAAAGTATATCTATAAAACACCTTCTTTGCAATGCTGGAGATGCCTTAATAATATTACTTCAATATGTAGTAGAATTGCAAACAAACAAACTCTACTCCCCTGCCAAATTATTGATAGTTAATGTATGGTGCAATTAATAGAATTATGAAATTAAATTTAATGGCTTTTAAAAAGTTATTTACAAAACAAAATAAGAAATTGTCACACAAATAATCAACAAATTGTTTTTAATAGCAGCAAGATCCATCATCTCTCAACAATGGAAATCAACAACAAAAATTACAACTAGTATGTAGTACGAACATTTGTGGAATATAGCTCTGATGGAAAAAATTAACTTCAAATTAGACTACCAAAAATATCAAGTGAGTGTGGACACTTTTTATACTTTTTTATACAGACACTTCTTTGGTTACCCATCAGACACCAGGTTCAATTCAAGATAGTTACAAAGCCCTTCATGGCCTTGGACCCTCATCTCTGCAGGATCACCTCTTCTACTCTGATCTACCATGACAACTTCACTCATTTGTCCAAAACCTTCTGAAGGTACCACTCTCCAAGTGGGTAAGATCCATATCTACCTGTACATGTGGATTATACAATGTAAGTCAGTACAATCAATAAATCTAGACCCGAGGTGTCGAACTCATTTGTTATGAGGGCCAGATCTGACATAAATGAGACCTTGTTGGGCCCGGGCATGTGTGTCATAAAATGTAATGCTAGGTAGCAGAGATATAAACTTTATAAAGGACACAGACACAAAGGGTTTTTTTTTTACTTAAAATAAAAACATGCTTAGGCCGCGGGCGCACAGGCAGGAAAATGCGGGGGGGGGAGTGTGGCTGTTTTCTCTGGGGCAAAATAATGTGCAGTTGCGCCAGCAGATGTACCGTGGAGGTCCTGTGGAGGTCCCGTGGAAGGGGCGAGGTGCCGAGCACACCACAATCCTGCGCCGCAGCAAAGAAGCGGTGTGGCACGGCAAACGGGTGGCTTTTTTCCCGGACACCAAAGTGTGTGCATGCCCCATTGGGTGCTTGTGCGCATCCCATGGACAGTTGGAAAAAAACCTTTATACGAGGGGGCACGGGCGGGCACCGGAACTACCACAGGAAACGCGATCAGATGCCCACCCTTGCCCCACGGTTACTGGAAACTAGTACCTCCGAGGTACTAGTTTTTAACCGCACATCTTCAGTGGGAAGCCTTGGGTTCGCCACGGGAGCTCTACGCTTCCCAGATGTGGCGGTGAGATCGAGCCCGGAAAATCCGCCTATCTTCCCTCTCTCTAGCGTAGCTAATGCTCCGTGTGACCGGGACCTTAAAACATTAGCACTCTTGCAATATTTTGTTTATTTAATAGTGTCTGATAACTGATACCTTTTCCTCTGAGTTATTACATCAAAATGTCTGTGCTGTTGCATATCTTGAGTATGGTGTTCAAGTATATATCTGTAAGCTGCAAACCTACAATGACACAGCAGCAGCAGAACTGGAAGAAGAAGCAGAAGACAACCAGTTCTACATCAGGCCTGATAGAAGCCCTCTGGGGGGTCTGATCACCCTCTTGAACCATTGCATAATAATATAGCCACATTACCTTTATAAAAATATCATCTGAATAATTCTTTTTTACATAGTTTACAGAATGCCAGAAGGGGGGGGGGCTTTTTGGCCTTCTCAGGCAGACCATTCCACAGGATCTAGGGTATCCTAGGACACCTATGTGTTACCACTTTAATATCTTCCTTTAGAACCATCCTCAAAACCCGGCCTTTGTCTTAGCATCTTAACCCTAATACCTGTCTAAAAGTTCATGAGCATCCCTTATTAATCTTGTCTCTCCTTTCTAGTCCACCCATGACTGAAAGACTTGTCCTTGTTGCTCATGATTCTCTGTGAAGTTGCATGCACACTGATGGAGCTGTATTTATGTATGAATAGATTTTTATATATAAAGAATATGGAGATTCTAGACCCCCAGAGTTGGAGGAAATAGCCATATTTGACACCTCTACCAGCAATAACAAAGCCAGAAGTCAGCAATAGCTAAGAAAGCATGCTTCTCTCTGAATTACAATCCAGAGAAATCTATTAATCTGCTTGCCCTGTGTTGGATCCCCAAGCATCGAGAATAAATCCACGTTTCAAAGAAAGTAAAGTTTATTTCAAAGCATTGGAAAGATACTCAAACACGTTCTTTGTTAGAACTGACTACAAGCAGTTAGGGCAGACATGATAAAGGGATTCAAGTTAGATACACAACCAATGGATAACGTTCCCGCTGGCGGGCAGGAGAAAACGGTTGTTTGCTCAGGTCCTGGGAACCAGGCGAACAGTAGACATAACACAGGTGCAGTTCACAGGCTTGATAAGTAAGAAGCTAGCAGCGAAGCATACTCTCCCCCTCACATCCTCCAGTTGTTTTACTTTGGCATTACAGCAGGGAAAACACATAGGCCAGCTGGCAGGGACAGAGATCACATATGTACAATCAGAAGTTACACAGAACACCATGGCAGCTTGCTGACACCCTGTTAGTCAACCCATCAGCTTGTATTGTAGAATATGGAAAAAAGTAAACTAAAAGATTGCTTCCATAGCTTAATTTTCCCCCTGAAGATGAGCATGCAAAATACATTTGGAATCTGCTTATCAACAAAATATTTTCTGTACCTTTTGATTTTTGCCATTTTCATCTGTTTTCACATATTATTCATAGGCGTCAAGTACGGGGGGGGCACGGGGGCATGAGCCACTCCTGAAATTTTTCAGGAGGAACTTAGCCTCCCCGGGGCAACCAGTGCCACCTCTCATGTCCCTGGGCAGCATCCAGCTTCCTTTTCAGCAGCCAACGCCAGGCAGCAAGGCAGGGGTGGCGACTCCTCCTGGCTGAGTGCTCATTCATTGAGAGGCCTGCCTCCCTCCACTGTCATTGGTTGTGCCTTAAGGGAAACTGGAGGACTCAGGAAAGAGCACGGGGTGAGCTTGCTTTGCCGCTACCTCTCGCTGAGTTCTCTCTGAAATTAGCAGGATTAGGAACCTCAGAGTCTTTTCCTCCCTGACTTCCATTGACCACCCACCTTTTATCTATCTTTGAGCCCTCTTTGCCCCACCGCTTCCCTTTTTCTTGCCTCCCTACCCCCTTGTTTCCCTGCTACTCCATCCTACCTCCCTGGTGTTCCAAGCCAGAGAAGGGTAGAGTCAGTCTCTCTCTCTCTTCCCCCCACCCCCCATGCCTGCCTCGCCCCTCTCCTATCTTATTTGTTTTGCAACTTCGGTTTCTTTCCAATCCTCCCCACCACCACCTGCTTTGTAGCCAGAAACCAATCTCTCCCAAAACTCTGTCCTCCTCAACATCCACCTTCCCCCCCTTTCCCTGTGGGATCAAAAGCTGCACAAACAGCCCTGGAGCCACCAGGATGCTAATGGGAATGTGGAGAATTCAAAACACCGCCCAGCCAAAGCGAGACAGGAGGGTGTGTGCGCACGCACATGTAAAGAATGCAGAAATACCATCAGGTCAGGCAACAATGCACTGGAGGAGATAACCTTTGAGAGAGCACGGGTGGCTCCTGAAGAGGTATGCCGGTTGGCGGAAGAGTGCGCATGCAATTGAGGGATGGCATGCAAGATCCGGCACTTCTGCCTCGAGGGGCGGCTGCATCGAATTGGTGGGGTGCGTGTGTTTTCTGTCAGTTTAGCTCATTTAACTCAGCGTAGAAAGTTAAATTTGCTGTTTTTTCAACAGCTTTGCCAAGATCCGGTTGCTGTATTCCTGAGGCTAGAAGCAATGGGTTTTCTTTTGTATAGCTATTGAGAATAGCTAGAAAGTTCCCGTTTGGCTTTGCACAGAGAATTGTAACACTTGTGAACATGCTGATGTACAAGATGGTTTTCTTCCCTCTTTCTATTTCTTCACCATTTGGATTCTACTCAAATGATCCTGGACTAGTGGTAGATCTTATTTTACTAGAGGTTTGGTTTTTGCCTTTCAAAGCAATATATCTTAAATAGGCTCAATGCTCTGGGACTTGTACTCACTTGTGGGATATGAGTTTGTAGTGAGAAGAAGATTGCTGCTACTCTGAACACTGTACATTGCTCAGAAATTGAGTGCACAGCAATTGTTTGGTATTCTGGCTCAGAGACTCCAGTCCTGCATTTACCAAATGAAAGTATCTGTAATGACATAATTTAGTAAATTTCAGTACAAAGTCACCTTTATGAATAAGGCAGAAATAAGACTCCTGTAAATGAATGTCCAGGAAAACTTTTAAAATGTTCCTCTGCATGCTTTTCTGTGTTGCCCTCCTTACTTTCAAATTTGTGACCATTTGTTTGTCTTATGCACATAGTATGTATATTTGCAGATCTTAAAGTGACTGTTCTAAAAGTGAATGTAAATAAAGCAGGAGGTACCACTATAACCACTGGCCAACTCCCATATTTTCCTGGGTTCAGCCCAGCCCAGAGGCATGGCTAGTGGGGGGTTCCCAAGGGGTTCCCAGGCCCCCCTAAATTTCTAGGAAGCCCTTTCCAAAATCCCACATGACTCTGCCTCCGTAGATAGTGACATTGGCCTATGATGTCACTGGCTCCTCCCTATGATGCCACTGGGCCTTGGTTCTTTTAAAGACCTAGCATAGCAATGCCTCTGGCCCAGCCCCAGCCCCCCCCTCAGAAAATTGGAAAGTCTACGCCCTTGATATTAGTAGCAGTATAACTAGGGAATGGTGATGGAGGTATCAGTCTAATCTGGTTCAAACTGCATGAATGGTCAAAAGGAATTTCCTATTTGACTGTGTGGGGGAAAAGCTGAACTGTAAACAGTCGTCATAATTCAGCAACAGAGATATACAGACATCTGCGGTAGCATATTTTCAAGATCACATGAATGCATGGATCTGCCTTATACTGAATCATTGGTCTATCAAGCTTATTATTGTCTCCTCTGCAGGGCTGCTGTTCTCCAAGGTCACAAGCATATGCTACCTGATCCTTTTAACAGGCTATACCAGGCATCAAACCAGTGATCATCTTCATGCAAAGCAGAGACTCAAGCACTGAACCACTATCCTACTTCAAGATCTTTGCCTTATTATTGTTGATCTCTTGTATTGTTATCTACATACAAAACCATCACATACATATATTAAGATTGTGTTTCCAATGTTACTAAGTATCTTCTCACAATGGCTGAAGATATTTTTTTTTCCATTAGCTGGGCATTCCATCTCCTCCCCCCCAAAACACCCCATAAGGTAGAATATGTGAAGACTGAATCTAAATCACATTAAATAATACCTTCTAACACCCCGTCCCTAGGTACAGCAGCTCAGGATCCTATGGAAATAATGTGAACAACAGCATACTACGAGTGGTAGCAGTGCTCTTCAGAGCTGTCACTGAGATAATTGTCTCAAAAAAGAAGAAACTCTTGGCATCTTCATGTCTATCTGATAATTCCAAGTATCTGAAGTGAACAGAAAATGATTAGGAGCCTACAGATGGTACACCTTTCCATTACACTGCACAAGGTATAAATGACGGGGTTATAGCATCTATTTAAGTATGTCTCTCCTCAGTCTTCCTTATGGGTGAGAGCTGTGAAGTGAAGCAAAGCAATTTCTGTCAACCCAAGGGCACAGAATGAGAGGCTTTTAAATTTCAAAGGATAAGGACAGTTCCACTATGTACAGAAGGAATTGCCATTTACAGGGTTCCAATGGGAAGTGATTGAAAGTTACAAAACACAGTCTTTGGCTGTTATCAACTAATCATTTAAGTATGAGTTTGTAGATTTAGCTTCATTGATTCCAGTACAATTAAAACAGTACTACCACCTGTACTCCCTTTTAATGGACTAGTAACTTTATTTTTGTTTTGAAGGACACAGAGCCAATCAGTTAGATGCAGTGCAGATACAGGGGTGAACTACTAAAGCTCCCTGTAGAAACAGAGTTTTCTAGCTTTTCCCCACTCACATCCATATCTCAGTGTTGAATATTTAGCAGAATAAAAGAAGGAAGGCAGCCACACATGTATGTGTATAGCTTAAGAAAGAGACTTTGCTAGAAAGTAAGGAAAAAGGGTTTACACAAAAAGAAAATAGCAAAGATCCTGACTAGCTTTTTTCTTCTATATTTTGTCAGTGTGTTTGCTGGAACGTGTGTGTGTGTGTGTGTGTGTGTGTGTGTGTGAACAAAAGAGACAGAAAATTTCCCCCCAAAGTCCCCACCTTCTTGTGTACATGACAAAATGCATGTAGCATCCCAATAAAATTGATAATCCAATAGCTGGTCCCAATCCTATCTCATTAGGAATATCACCTCCCTTTCTTTGGCAGGAAATACATGCCTAAGATCTAATTTTTTCTAAGCTAACTAGCTAAGAATTAGCATACATAAACAAACAGGTTAACTCTTTCATGATTGAAGGGAGTGACCTTGGAATATCCCAACACACACACACAACTGCACTGCAGTCAGGGGTCATTTCCTGCAGGAACGCACAGGAACGGAGCTCTGGCAGTAAAAAGCCCAGGGGGCGGGCACATGCAACAAGCCCACCCCCTGCTCCCAGCAGCCCTCAGTCAGAGCAAGGAAATATGTGCCTAAGATCTAACTGGTTCTAAGCTTACTAAGAATTAGCATACATAAACAAACAGGTTAATTCTTTCATGACTGAAGGGAGTGAGCTTGCACTCTATCTCAACACCCCTTTTCAAGTTCATGTACTGAAGTTATGAAGGTTCAACTTCCTGCCCAGGCATTCAGACTTCCCCTTTGTGAGTATGTTAGCAACCATCTTTTCTGAGGGATAATACTTGATTTCAATCAGTTCTTGTTGTTGCATCTCTCTCACAGAAGGATACTTGGCAACAATGTGCTTGCTTCTAGCCTTGATGCTTTCACCGTTGGATTACATGCTGGATTGTCTTCAGACAAGGTTGTTTATTTAGGCTCGTCTATACCAAAGTCGTTCAGTAGACAGATGATCCATTTAAGTTCACTTCAGGCACTTGCAGCAGATACTCATTCAGCCTCAGTTGGCAATTTGAGTTTGCTTTTGACTAGTCCAGCTGATTAGGTTGTCTCCACAGAAGAACAGGTAGCCACTGGTTGACCTGTAGTCAGTTTTGTCTTCACCCCAGTCAGCATCCATATATCCAGCCAGTGTTGGGTTGTCACAAGCTAAAATCTTTAGTTTCAGGTCAGCTGTTCATTTGAAGTATTTAGCCAGTCTCCATACTGCACTCCAATTGTGATGATTTGATGAACTTGTCTTTCTGCACAAAAGTGTCCTGAAGGTGGCACACTTGACATCAGGTGTAGGCTGCTCAATCACTTCTTTGCAGGTAAGAGTTCCGTTTCAGGTTGCACATTTGCACAAAATGCTGCCATACTTCTGTGGTGGTACTTCTTTATTGCTCCTTGCTGACTGTCTCACCGGAGTTCCTGTCTTCTCTGGCCCAGCATGTCCTGTCACCCCTTCTGATTCTGGGGTCTCTAGTTGGCCTTCCTGTTGGTTGGCAGTCCCAGCAGGCAACTAAATGGCCATATCACTAAAAGAGACTTCACCATCAGCCTTCTGGCTGTGGACTCTAATGGCTTAGGAGCTTAGAGTACATCGCTTTCATCAGTATGCACCACGTTGCATTCTTTGACCAAAAACATTTTAGGATTCATGATTCTATATCCTTTTCCACTTTGGGCATATCCCACAAGGATTCCCACTTCAGCTCTGGGATCCAGCTTCTCCCTTCTTTCCCTGGGTACATAAGCAGATGCTTTAGACCCAAATGCCTTCAAATGCCTTAGGCCTGGTCTTCATTTGAACTGTGGTATGGGAAAAGATCTTTTCCCTGTGATCTTTGAACGGATTTTATTGTGCAAATAAACGGCTGTATTTACAGCTTCTGCATAGCAGGGGTCAAGAAAGCCAGTTTGTAGAAGTAAGCAACATGCCATTTCTACAATACTCCTGTTAAGATGCTCAGCTTCAACCATTTTGCTGAGGAGAATAAGGCACAGTTATATCATGCTCTATCCCTTCCTCTTCCAAAAACCTTTAGAACTCCTTGCTACAATACTCAGTCCCATTGTCTGCAAACAGGACCTCTGGAGCCTTATTGAACTTATTTTCCACAGCAGCAACATAGTTTTTAAATTTCTCCAACACTTGATGTTTAGATTTTATCGGATAAACATAAGCAAAATAAGCAAAAAGACTTTCTGCATCTATGAAAGTCAAAACATACTTATTTCCACCACTTGAAGGGCTCAGTGGACCAATTAAGTCTGAGTAGACCTTCTGTAACAACTTTTTATTGTGCACACTCTGCTGTTTGCTGTAGCTAGGAGCACTCCCTTTACTTTTCAGATAGACTTAAGAACATAAGACCATAAGAGATGCCAATGTTGGATCAGGCCAAAGGCCCATCCAGTCCAACACTCTGTATCACACAGTGGCCAGAAATACCAGTGCTATCAGGAGGTCCACCAGTGGGGCCAGGACATTAGAAGCCCTCCCATTGTTGCCCCCCCCCGCCAAGCACCAAGAAGACAGGGCATCACTTGCCCCAGAGTCCCTATCTATACCTTGTGGCTAATAGCCACTGATGAACCTCTGCTCCATATGCTTATCTAATTCCCTTTTGAAGCCGTCCATGCTGGTAGCCGCCACCACTTCCTGTGGCAATGAATTCCAAGTGTTAATCACTCTTTGGGTGAAGAAGTACTTCCTTTTATCTGTTCTAACCCGACCGCTCAGCAATTTCATGGAGTGCCCACGAGTTCTTGTATTGTGAGAAAGGGAGAAAAGTACCTCTTTCTCTACCTGATATTTCCCATGCATAATCTTATAAACCTCAATCATGTCACCCCTCAGTCGTCGTTTCTCCAAGCTAAAGAGCCCTAAGCGCCTTAACCTTTCCTCATAGGGAAAGTGTTCCAACCCTTTTATCATTCGAGTTGCCCTTTTCTGCACTTTTTCCAAAGCTATAATATCCACAATGACCCTGCATCTGGTCACATTCCATTACTTGCATACTGCAATCTTGCAGCAGTTTCTCCACAGAATCAAGACTTGTGTCCCAACCTTGCATGCCAAGTCATTATGATGAAAACATCCCTTTTCTTTGGGATTACACTGATTAAGTAATACGTTTAAAATAGTAAAAACCACCTAATTTTTCTACCTGTATTTCAACATTGCCTTCAGGATGAAAAATACTGAATACATTGACTTCCGGTTGATGGCGGCACGCTCATGGACTCACCTCCTGGACCTCCCGGACCTCCCAGGGGTGTCTCCGTGCTCTGGCGGAGGGAGGGGGTGAGCAGGCTCATTAACCCACCCAGGGGCCCGGCGAAGGGTCCCTGGCCAAGGAGTTTTGAGGGGGTAGCCTCTTTGATGGCTGAATGCCAGAGAATCGAGGCTCCCCCTTGCTCCAGTGGTTCGTCCAGCCGAGAGACCGAATGGTACAAGTGAAGCTAACCGGGTCAAACGTAGGAGATCGGGCGTCAGAAATGATTAATGTACCGGGGTCGGAAGACCAACTATGAACGTGAGTCAACTGAGATAAGACTTTTAAAAGAAAAGACGCTCCCTACCTGATGCAGCGAAACGGCAGAAGTGAGCGAGGGAGGGACTCCTCCCATGCATAAATCACTGAGCGAAAGGGAGGGGGGAGTGGAAGAATAAACGTGTGATTGCCCAGAAGTACTCACCCAATACAGCTATACAGTTAAGCGCATATTCAGAGACTATAAAAAGTTTTCATGAAAGTAAACAAACAGGGAAAAGATGGCATGGAAGAGGGACAGAGACAAAGAGAAATTTTAAAAAACAAAACCAGAGTCCCCGAAACCGGAAACGACCAGTGAGATGACCAAGGCGATGGCTGAGGTCATGCGCCCTCTACTGGAACGGCACAATGTCTTTAAAGAGCAGATGTCGGTGGTAACAGCGAATATAACAGCGCAGCAAAAGCAGCTTGCATTTGTAACAACAAGCATCACTGCTCAACAAACGCAAATAACGGACTGGATCCAAGTAATGAAGCAGGATGCGGAGAAAGTAAAGGAAATAACACAGAAAGTGAGGAAGAAAGTGCAAAAATTGGAAGAGAAAACTGTTTCTTTGGATATCAGATGCTGCAAGTGCAAATGGATAAGGCCAACATGGTCCTGCACTTCCAAGGGGTGCCAAAGAATAGAGGAGAGAATCTTAAAGAACTGATGAGTGAGCTACTCGCCCCAGCAACAGATATAAAGGCGGAATTTACTCAACGACATGGATGTGGCCTACAGGTCATATTCAGGATATATAAAGAAAAATAATCTGCCTGGGGAAATTGTAGTAAGATTCTCGAAGAGGCAAATCAGGGATGCTATCCTGAAAGCAGTGGCTGTGACACCCCTGTGGTCAGAACGCTAAAGGATATTCCATTTGAAGTAAGGCAACAGAGAAAGAAATACAAATAACTTGTGCTCTTCCTCCAAACAAATTCAATTGGATACAAATGGCTATTTCCAGAAGGAGTAGCATTTAAGATCAAAGAGAAGAAGGTTAAGATTGACTCTGTTCTTAAAGCTCAAGAATTTCTAAAGGAGCAGCTGGGAAGGTCAGAGGAAGAGAAAAAAGAAGAAGACAGCAGGTCCAGCAGCGAGCTGGAAACTGGTTCATCTGGCGAGGACTCTTTGTCTGAGCAGGGGGCAGTAGCCCCGAAAAGTCCTTACAAACTGCGGAAAAGAGAGAAGAAGAAGTAAAGGCTGAAGGACTCTGAATTGTGCTTTTGAGAACTTACTGGATTAATTGAGATGTATTCCAATGTATTT
>NW_015168725.1:103967-106111 GCF_001447785.1 Gekko japonicus | reverse complement strand
GCTTACCTTGATTCATAGAATTTACATTCTAGGTTCCTATGCAGTATTGTTCTTTGCAGCATCGGACTTTCCTTTCACCATCAGACATATCCACAACTGAGCGTCCTTTCGACTTTGGCCCAGCTGCTTCACTCTTTCTGGGGTTACTTGTACTTGCCCTCTGCTCTTCCCCAGTACACCCAGTTTTGGACACCTTCCAACCTGAGGGGCTCATCTTCCGGCGTCATATCTTTTAGCCTTTTGTTACTGTCCACGGGGTTTTCTTGACAAAGATACTGGTGTGAGTTGCCATTTCCTTCTCCAGTGGATCACACTTGATCTGAGTTCTCTGCTGTGGCCTGTCCATCCTGGGTGGCCCTCCACGACATAGCCCACAGCCTCATCGAACCACTCAAGCCCCCTCACCATGTCAAGGCAGTGATCCATGAGAGAAACCAAATTAGGGAATACAACTAAATTGTGCAATTATTAAAATATTTTACTGGAGTATTTTGGAATATATCTTCTGAACATGTCTATGATAGCTGTCTCAGAACGTTTGCTGTTCACTAAATAATTTGTCATTCTGTCACTAATGTCACAAGACCAGCATACAAATGAACACATGTCTGCAGCTACAGAAACTCCAACGAATGAAAATGAAATCATTACTTAGGTGTCATGACTGGATACCAAACTAATCCTAATTCTGTCCTTTAAACTCATCTTCCAGGTCACAACGAGAAAGCATCTCCTGGAACTTGTTAGTTGGTTATGGTTTAAAAGTTGTCTAGTCAAGTTCCAAAGGGAGGGTCCAACTAACCTGGCCACCCCTCACATCATCCTTCCCTTTGCCACCCATTTTTGGTCTTGAATCATGCAGATTGGCATAGCTGCTTAATGCAAAGGTCTTGAGATGGTGAAGAACAAGTTCCAGTAAACATGAAAACATGACACACAAGTTTTATGTATCTATTCAAATATTTATACCTCACCATTCTGTCTAAAAATAAATAATCAAGGAGGCTTACAATATTTAAATTCAAGAGAGACAAAAAATGTAATAACAGGAGCTAGAACCTTACAAGCATCGTAGGCAAATATTTTAACTTTAAAAGACATTCCAGAATAATAAGAATAACAATTGTAATACTTTTAACTGTTGCTGGAAGGCATCTAAAGAAGGACCTATCCTCAGTGCATGGGGGGGGGGATTCCAAAGAAAAGGGAAGTTGCCATGATAGCCCTCTTGTAGATCCCCACTGATCAGATTTCTTCAGTGGGATTTCTGCAATAAGACTTTGGAGTGAGAGCCCTGCTGGATCAGACCAGTGTTCCACTTAGTCCAGCACTTTGTCTCACACAGTGGCCAACCAGTTCTTCTGGCAGGCCAACAACAGGGCATAGAGACTGAGGCCTTCTTTGGTGTTACCTCCTGTCACTGGTATTCAGAGACGTACAGCCTCTGAATGTCAAGGTTGAGCATAAGCTGGTTTAGATGGGTGGAGACAGTCCACCAGGTACTTTCGACTCAAGTGATATAGCGTCTGGAAACACAACAGCAGCCAACATAATTAGCACCAGATGAGATTAATATGGTTGCTATGCCAGTCTCTGTAAGCCCTCTGGCTGCTTCAGTCTGAACCAGGTGAAGCTTCCATGTAACCAGCAGCACAGACCCAGTACCTGGGGTGGTTTTTCCCAAGAGAGAAACACCGCGAAACAACCTCTGAACTTCCACAAGCAGTGCCCTCAAAGCCAGGCTTGGCTTAAAGAGTGGCTTTTGCTGGGAGGCTGGGGATTTTTATTAGGAAAGTTGTACAACTAGTAAAATTGCAGGATCACGCATAGTAAACACACATGAGGCAAATATACTATTAAAAATATATTGCTAAACACACAAGTTGAATATATTAGAACAAGGATAAAACTTTTTATTCAAGTAGGTTCACATTCATTGTAGTAAAAAGCAGACAGAAATCTAATTTAAAGAATACTTTCCCCACTAAAGTGACCAAACTGATTTGGTCATGACTGTTTAAACCCACCAGCAAACCTGTAGCTATCAAGGGGTCCACGGGACCCACCCCCCTGGTTTTTGCAGGCCCCCCCCCCCATCCTCAGCTCCCCCTCCCTCCCCCCCGCCCCCCCCCCCCCCGCTCCGT
>NW_015168725.1:100133-103633 GCF_001447785.1 Gekko japonicus | reverse complement strand
AGGAATGCCAATTGACTTGCATGGGCTCCATTGAAATACATCACAGTTCAAGAAGAGTTACAAAGAAAATGAGGAAAGGATTTTCCATTAAGGTCCCTGGTCCCAAATACACTGCTCTAGGACTGGAATGACAGGCCCCAGTGTGGAATGACAGCCCCTGGAGGTAGCAGGTGTGTTCTGACGGTGGAATGACAGGCCCCAGAGTGGAATGACAGCCCCTGGGGGTATCAGGAGTGTTCTGGGAGTGGAATGACAGGCCTCGGAGTGGAATGACAGCCCCTAAGGGTGGCAGGAGTGTTCTCAAACTGGAATGACAGCCCCTAGGGGTAGCAGATGTCTTCTGGGAGTGGAATGACAGCCCCTTGGAGTAGGAGGAGTGTCCTGGGACTGGAATGACAGGCCCCAGTGTGGAATGACAGCCCCTGGGGGTAGCAGGAGTGGTCTGGGGGTGGAATGACAGGCCCATGGGGGTAGCAGGAGTGTTCTGAGAGTGGAATGACAGGTCTACCATTACAGTCCCAGGACACATCTCTTACCCCCCTGGGCTGTCATTCCACTCTGGAGCCAGTTATTCCAGTCCCAGAATACTCCTGTAACTCCCAGGGATATTTCCACTGAATCTGCCTCCCTTGCTCTTCCAGCATGGCATGCTTGTTTCAGTTCAGGAGCTTCTCTAGTTTGAATTGCAAAGCTGATTTGGCTTTAAGTATTTTGGTTTGTGTGAGGATGGAGGTGGATTGGGGGGTATTTTTGTGCAATAAACCACTTGTATTTATTATTTAGTTGTTATTTAGAAGTATGAACATGGCATGGCAGTACCACACAGACATATAATGGCAGGCCCCCTGAGAAAAACATTGGCCCTCCCAAGCAAAAAGTTGTTAGCTATGGGGCTGCCCACCAGCATGGCCTTTCATAGGAGAGACCTACAGAGATGTATTTCTTCTGGCAAGATCACAAGGAGAAAATAATACAAAGGGACTGGAAGAGAAGAAGAAGACAGAAGAACTCTTACCTTAGACAAGGAGAGTAGACACACACACTCTGGTTCTAAGGCAATGTCCATGCATGCTGAGTTGCCTTTACTCCAACATGATGATCCAGCATGTAAGAGACAACACTTATGAGCCTTGTATCTACTTCTCCCAAGGTCTCCCAGAGGTCTACTAAATCTGCAGCAAACATTCCAGTCACAACTGATAGGAAAGGCCCCCAGAGCTGTCAGTAACCCAGGTGGTGCAATCGTTCCCTGGAGATGGATCATTCTAATTGATCCCTCCCCTCTTCAGGGTTGTGAGCCTCCTCAAGTTTAAATCCAGCCAGATCATTACCTGCCCATGTCAATGGAGTAACAGAGAACTCCCTCACCCCCAAACCATCATTTTCACATCAGGCTCTGTGCTGAGATGGATTCATAGCTGTCACAGCAGTCACGAAATCCTGAGCATTCCAGAATACAAAGCCTGGATGTTGAAGTCCTCCCGTTCTGTGGAATCCCAGCATCAGCGCTGAGACCAGCTCAGGGAGGGAAACAGGTAACAGGATGGTTGTATATCAACAGAATTTCAATTCTGTCTCAAGAACCAAGTGCCAGGAACAAACATCCAACTTTGGCAAACTCATTATAGTCCATTTTGTCAAAGTCTTGGAATCATGATAGAGCAAGACAGCATTACTACCCCAATTTGCAGGCTGTTCTTGCTCTTGCATTAAGAAACCTTGTGGTCACAGACAAAATAAACCTACCCCACCTTGATCATGAAGCCCACTCCCACTAATGCATGCCTGACCAGCATATTCACCCAAGAATAAATTCTGGAGTATTAATACTTTATTGTTTACAGGCATTCAGCTTCAGTACTCTCACCCTTGAAGATTTACAGATATAACATCCCAGATAGCTGGGGCTGAGAGAAAAAATCCAAAGATCTTGCAGCACCCAGATTTCTAGGTTTCTTTCACCATCTTTGGCTTATCTCACAGCTGTACCCTTCTGTCCAGCCATCACTCTAGTTGTATTACTAAAGATGCACCACACATATACTACCCCATTGTCTCCCTCCTATGTATACAGAGGATCAGGTATCCCCACTCCATCTGAGACTCAAACCAGCATT
This sequence comes from Gekko japonicus, assembly GCF_001447785.1. Taxonomy (NCBI): domain Eukaryota; kingdom Metazoa; phylum Chordata; class Lepidosauria; order Squamata; family Gekkonidae; genus Gekko; species Gekko japonicus. The sequence goes on along the minus strand of NW_015168725.1, from coordinate 101,516 downwards.
CACGTGCAGGTACCTTCCTCCCAAATATCCCTGCTACTATAAACCATGAAGCTGGCTACAGTTTGGGTTTTTTTTTAAGCCGTCTCTTCTTACTTCACTCTTCTTTGCCCTCTGTAAGGGCCCCTAACCACAGAAGTAGCTTAGGGCTCCTGATCACCAGCCAAATATTCCCTTTCACAGAGGGCAGAAAAAAACCCCTCAATGTTTTCATGATTCTTATGAAATACATATTTATTATTTATTTACTTATTTTTTTATTTGTTCAATTTATACCCCGCCCTCCCCACGAGCAGGCTCAGGGCGGCTTACATTAGCTGGTATATAGGTACCAACAAAAGTCACAAAATCAGTTGAAACAGTTCAAATACAATTACGATACAGACACAATAAAAACATAAAATCATAAAGTGCTGGTGGTAGTTCATACATTACTTGACGTGGCGTGCAAAGAATGCATACAAATAGTTTCCCTGCTCAGTGCTCTCCCTAAATCACATGGTGCCGAAGGCCAAATGTCAAAATCAGGGCCAGGATCTAAAGCCACGCTTGTTGGTGGTAGTCATGCAGGCAGCCCCTTAGTTGAAAGCAGAGGTCGATTCGGGGGGATCGCGGGGATCGCTGTTCCCCCGGGTGAGGTGTGGGGCAGGGCACATGATGAAGCCCCGCCCCCTGCTTCCGGCCGCCCCGCTTCCGGCCCTCATTCAGCCAGGAGGAGAAGAGGGAGGGTAAGTTGCTTCCTCCCCACCTCTCCCCACCCCTGCCTGCCTGGGGCCAGGGAGGGCCTTGGTGGGGCTTCCTCACACTCCCACCAGCCTTGCAGGTCCACCACCGGGCCCCTGATGGGGCTCAGCAGTGGAGCCGCAAGGCCGGTGGTGGTGACCGGGACCATTGGGGGCAGGGGGGCTTGGCAGGGCTTCTCCGCGCTCCCACTGGCCTCGCAGCTTCACCGCCGAGCTCGACGGAGGCTCGGCAAGAGCTGAAACCAGGGCGGCCGCCAGAATTGTTGGGGGGAGGGAGTGAAAACAAAGTATAAATGCCTGGATTTTCTGTGTATCTTCCATAGCAATGTGGTCATCTGCCCCCATGCTTAGTTTATAGCTGTTTTGGTTTATAGCTTTTTTTTGGTTTATAGCTGTTGTTTCTCCCTGGAATTGCCTACCAATGTTCCCTCTAAGCTGTAGAGTCTTGTGAGCAAAATTTCTACTTTGTGAGCCACTGGCATTAAAGTTGTGAGCAAGTGATTTGGCTACTGCATCAGTTAGTTTGCCTCTGGAGCCCTCCTTCCTGAGTGAAGAGAAAAATATGTGAGCCAGAGGCTTAAAAGCTGTGAGCTAGTTCACACTAACTCAGCTTAGAGGGAACACTCCTGGTAACTGGAATGTG
>NW_015168725.1:79447-97501 GCF_001447785.1 Gekko japonicus | reverse complement strand
CATGACACACTTCCAGCGATGGCAGGGTGTGTGGCCTTATGACACATTTCCGGTGATGTCAGGGGGTGTGGCCTTATGACACACTTCCGGTGATGTCAGGGGGTGTGGCATATGCTAATGAGTTATGCTAATGAGTTCCCCTAGCTCTTTTTCTACAAAACGACCCCTGGTTGAAAGCCTGGTGGAAGAGCTCCATCTTGCAGGCCCTGCGGAACTGTTAAAGATCCCATGAGGCCCTGATCTCTTCCAGGAGTTCATTCCACCAGTATGGAGCCACCACTGAAAAGGCCCTGGCCCTGGTAGTAGCGAGCCTGGCATCCTTGGGGCTCGGGAAGGTCAGTCGATTTTGAGACCCCGGCTGTAGTGCTCTCTGGGGTATATTTAATTTACAGAATGTACTGGCACCAGAATGTAAAGATGACCACTTGCTTAGATGGATTTTTTTAAGGGTAAGATAAAGCCTGGCATCCTTGGGGCTCGGGAAGGTCAGTCGATTTTGAGACCCCGGCTGTAGTGCTCTCTGGGGTATATTTAATTTACAGAATGTACTGGCACCAGAATGTAAAGATGACCACTTGCTTAGATGGATTTTTTTAAGGGTAAGATAAAAGGATAAGATAAAATGGATGGAGAAGGCATATATCAATTATATGAACCATTATATCTATATAGAACTTCCATGTTCATTCTGAAAGCCTCAGGGATGGGCTGTTGCCTTCACATGCCCTGCATGAATACTTCCCTGAAGCATCTGGTCAGCTACATTTGGAAAGAAGATGCTGAGCTACTTGACCCCTTGACTGATCCAGTAGGACTTTTCTTACTTTCTTATGTACAATAGATTAGATGCAGTGTGCTGGAAAGAGCACAATCAAGTAGCTAGTATCCAGAATCACAGAGTTATTTTGTTTCTGTCTGGGAAAACAAAATAGCAGAAGAAAACAAAAGTGTGTATAGGTGAATGGATATATGGCTACAATAGCAATAAATGCAGCATTCAGAAAAGAAATCAGGAAGAAAGGGTGAAATAATAGCCAAGAAGAAGAATAGCTGGAGACTTTCCTGCAAACCAATGCAGAAAATTTTGCACCTATTTTCAGTGATTAAACTTGGAGGTAAAGTACTTTTCTATCATAGATAGGGGAAATAAATGGGAATTTAAGCCACGTACAGTGAAATGCTTAACTCAGTACTGTATAGAAGGCAAAAAATATCTACCTTGCAAAATGAGTGCACTATTCATCATGGCAATTTTCAAAGTTTCCACACTTAAAATATAACATGTTGATTATGCTTTACTGCCACCTACTTAACATAAAAAATGTCAAAAACTTTAAATTATAAATATTCATTTCAGAGTTAATTCCTGAGCCTCTGATGATTTGCTTCTGCACAAATTCTGAGATAATGTACAATACTAATCATTATCCTTTACTCTATAAGGATGATTAGCCATAAAAGGATGGGTTCTGTTTTCTCTCATATGGCTCCTGCTTACCAGCTTGTGGTGCTTCTGACTGGGATGTTAGTAACAAGAGGAAGAGTGAGGAGCAAGTGATATCATCCCTACAAGATGGCAGCTAAGCAGTTTGTTGCAGGCTCTGCTTTAAACTCTACCAGTCTGTTGTAATTGGGGCATTATAATGATGTAGTCCTTATTACAAATTCAACCAAGCCTGTAAATCGGTGCAAGGAGGTGGTGATATCTCAAACTACTTCTTTATAACTACCACTCACTTATCTGACACATATGAATGATTTAATCTTGACCTGCTTTTCTTTGGGAACCAGCATGGCTAAAGCACAAGCTATTCATGTGGAATCAAATTCAGCTGCAGAAGTCAACAGAAGTCACCCCCTTTCCTTACAACTCTTCCATGAATGGATCAAAAGCTACAATGAGTGAAAGATGTCATGATTTCTGCTAATGTCCCCTTCTAGCTACATTCTCTGTCCTCTGGAACCATCTGAAGGAGCTTTCAGGTGGAAGCCTTCATAAGACAAACAGACTGAATGGAGGCAGGGGAGGAAAACTCCTTCTGTTCATACAAAATTTGTGGTAGGGTATGAACTTTCATTAGTCACTGCTCACTTCTCAGATACCTGAAGAAGTGAGCAGTGACCTACAAAATCTCATGCCCTACCACAAATTTTGTTAGTCTAAGGAGGTACTGGACTCTTTTTTACTGCCACAGACTAACACGGCTACCCTTCTTAATCCTTCTGTTCATGTTTCCCTCGATCCAATCCTGTATCTTTAATGAGGTTTAAACAAGTAACCACAGCAGATGCTCTTTAAGTACATTGTTTCTGCAATTTTATCTTGAATCTATGCAAGAGTAAGCCTTTGAACCAGGGCTCTAGTCGGGGGGGAGCTCTCAGGTACGGAGCTCCGGAAGAGAACCTCTAGGGGGCGGGGCCGTCACGTGGTGAAGCCCCGCCCCCTTCTTTACCCCGCCCTCTGCTTCGATCCTCATTCCGTTTGGGAATGAGGATGAAGCAGGAGGGTAAGTAGCCGGGCCTTCTGACACACTTCCAGTGATGTCAGGGGGTGTGGCCTTCTGTCACTTCCGGTGATGTCAGGGGGCGTGGCATATGCAAATAAGTTATGCTAATGAGTTATGCTAATGAGCTCCGGCAGCTCTTTTTCTACAACAAGACCCCTGCTTTGAACCATTCTATGATTCCTCTAATGAATACACCTACATGCAATTCCTTCAAATAATTATGCTGGTGCTCACATATACAGCATCACAAATATGAACATATATACCTTCAAAAATTATCCTGGTGCTCACATATACATCACAAATATGAACATATATACCTTCAGTATATGAACATATATACCTTCAGTATATAACTTGCAATGCAATCCTAAACAGAGTTACACCTTTCTAACGTAATTTACTTCAATGGACATGGAATGGTCTTAACTGCTTAGGATGGCATTGTAAATGGGGGGGGGGGAGATCTGTTCCATTCAGTTACTTCCCACATATTAAAACTCAGTTGAAGGTTTACTTTTAAAAATCAGTGCTTTTGTTTGTTTTTTGCAGGTACTCTGGTTACATTCTTAGGCCATCTAACTGGTTTCATGCCTTTCCTGAAAGGACTGTTTCCTTTAACGTCACTCTAAATGTGCAGATATCTTTCAAGGATATCTTTCTCTGGTGAACAAGTTCCTGAGACTTTCATTAGGATCCTAGCTATAATTCTTAAAAAATTGTAGAATATAGAAATTAGAATTAATAATTAACTGTGGATTTTAAATTTTAAATAGTAACCTGAAGACTTCTACAGCAAAGCTCAATTTTTATATTAAATTTCATACAACCTATCCATCAAGCTAGACCTTGTTATAAACACATTATATTATTGATTCTATTCTTCCAGAAATGTTATTATACAAAGCATTGCTGCACTGCTGCACTTAATCTATTAAATTAATTCATTAATACCCTTTTGATTGATTACAAATGTGCCCTCAATTAACTGGGCAGCAGGTTATTTAAAAATGTTCCTTATTCTTCAATGCAAGGGCTTACAAAACCCCTGGGTGACAGGTACCATAGCATTTTCCCCATTTTTCACCACACAAGCATGAATGCCTGTTCTTATATCGGGCCTGCTGAAATATGGATGCTTGTTATAACTTTTGCTTATATAGACATGTAGATTCAGTCAGTGAACTGACTGAAAGTCATATGATTAATGAACTAATATTCCCTTAATCATGTGACAGCCCTAACCATTCCTTCTGTTTACTTGAACTGATATCATTTCCAGTATCTCTCATAGAATGGACATTTAGTCAGTGGTGGAGTATGTGCTTTGTATGCAGAGAACCAGTGTACTGTAGTGGTTAGAGTATTCAGTTAGGATTTTAGAGACCAGATTCAAATCTTCCCACAGTCGTGAACATTCATAGTGGAATCCTAAGCAGTTACACCACTAAAGTCAATTGACTTAGAAGAGTGTGACTTTGTTTAGGATTGTAGTATGTGTGACCTGGGGCCAGTCACTCTTTCTCAGCCTAACTCTCCTCAAAAGAGTGTTGCATGGGTAAGGAAGGAACTATGTACATTGTCCTTAGGTTTTGGGGGGGTGGAGGAGTAGAAAAAAAGATGCCAGTATTCATATATGCACTGATTTCTACCAATTCCCCACTCCAGGCTCAAGAGAGTCCCTCACCCCAAAAGATGCCAGTACTCAATACTGGTGAGTACCACCACCAAAAAAAGCCTTGTATATACAGTTCCCTAGGTTTAACTCCCTAGAATCTCCACTTAAATAATCTCAGATAGGAGGTTTGGGGTTGAATCCACTCCAATGTTTCTACAGGCACAAGGATTTCCATCTTCAGAGTGCAATAACCATAGTAGCCAAAAATGCCCACTGAAATCCTGTTCCTGTGGAAAAGGGGAGTGCTACCGGTCAGATAATACAGAGCTGGACAGCTGCCTGACTGTATAAGGTGTAATATCATCACATCATAAATGTCCAACTTTCCCAGTAACAAGCCCAATAATATCAGGGGCACTAAAGGTGATTAGTTTTATGACCAGAGTAGTACCTGTCTTACCACACATGTGGTAATGTGCATGCATTATCTAGCCTTAGGCCATAAATCCTATTGCCAAGACATGGCCCCCCAAAAAATCCATACAAGTGGGAAGAGCCACAAAGAATCCAACTCTATAACAACAGAAGAGACTGGCAATAGCTCAAATCATAACTCCTGCTATCAAAAACACTCAAATTTTTGTACCAAGTTACACAGAAGAATAAAAACAACTATACTGTTGTATCAGCAGGATTTCATTCCGTATAGGACATGAAATGCAAGTAATAGTTTCAGGCAGTCTAATGATGAGATTTTCCATTCATTCTCATGCTATCTTCTTCCCATTGCAAAATTAAAAAGCATCATGCATTGTTACCTGGGGCCACTTATCAGAACTAGACAGACTACAGAACCTTGCCATAGAACATGCTAATGCTTAATATTTCTTCTATTTCTCCGGTGTGTGAAAAAAGATAATCATGTTAGTAATGGCATTCTAAAACAGCTTAGAAAGCACTAGTTTTATTTATACGGAGGGAGAGAGAGAAGGAAACTGTCAATGTGAGGCTAAGTGCAAAATGCAGAAAGCACAGATAATATGTCACTCTTGGGATTTCAACGCAATTAAAGCTTATGAAGAGTGCAATTGCCTGGGTCAAACTGTTGCAGGAGAAAGCCACTGATCATAAACTTCCCATCTGCTGCATTCTTTCTACTAGAGATATACATCAAGAAAAAATTAAAATTTCAAACCAAATGCCAACCCATCTGATTGCTGGAACTTGAGAACTGGTAGCATAGAAATCTTTGGAAATCTTGGTTATAACTTGTGACACCTTGAGCATTTTGCCATTGCACAAGGCAGCTGTGAAAGACCAAGGGAGAGTGTAAGCAGAAAACATGACAGGCACTTTATTCAACCAGAAGACAAATTCCAGCCAAAGCAGCTTCATGTGATAGGTCTATTTGTACACAACATTCTGCCACTCATTACAATTGTCTCAGATTGGTTTGAGGAAGGCTTTCTATATAAACACCATCAGTAGTTTCACTTCTCTGTCCATAGGAGTTAGTTGGAGTTGGCCAGGGTCCGACTTACCTGAGGGACCGCCTTTCCCCGCATGTACCCCCAAGAGCACTTCGGTCAGGGACCCAAAACCGTTTGGTGATTCCAGGTCCCCGGGGGGTAAAACTGGCTGCAACCAGGGCTAAATCCTTTTCAGTGGCGGCCCCTACCTGGTGGAACGAGCTCCCGGAGGAGATCAGGGCCCTGCAGGACCTTGCGCAGTTCCGCAGGGCCTGCAAGACGAAGCTCTTCCGCCAGGCGTTCGCATAGGGGCCGCCGCTGCCACCACCACCAATGGTGGTTAATACCATCCAATAGACTGTGGGATTGCCCTGGGAAGCCCAGCCATATACGATTAACAACATGGTATTGGTATCAACTGGACAGCGGTAACCAAACGGGACTGACTGAAGACAACCACTCAAGACCATCTGGACCTGAAGAAAACTACACAAGACCATCTTTTAAATGAAGCACTTTATTGTTATTTATTGTTATTGTTACAGTTGTGATTTTATTGTTTTATTGGGTTTTATGCCCGGCTTGAGCCCCTGTAAGCCGCCCTGAGCCCGCTTGCGGGGAGGGCGGGGTAAAAATGCCATAAATAAATAAATAAATTTCTCTACTGAGATTGTGCACTACAGGTTCTCATTCTGTAGTGCTTGCTATCCCATCACAGCCCAGAAGATTATTGGCTGCCCTCTCCCGTTCCTGGAGGAATTGTATAGTTCTCGATGCTTGAAAAAAGCAAAGAACATTCTGCAGGATTTATCACACCCTGAACACTCCTTGTTTGAACTGCTGCCTTCAGGTAGAAGATATAGGATAATTAAAACAAGGACAAACAGATGAAAAAACAGTTTTTATTCGTGAGCTATTATTGCTTTAAATGCTGCATGATAGTATATTATTATTATTATTATTATTATTATTATTATTATTATTATTATTATTATTATTATTAGAAGCTGTTGCTCCTATACTGAGTGATACTATGTGAAAGACAGGATTATTTGCTATAGTTTATATAGAAAGAAGTTTTTGAGTTCCCCCTCATTCCTCTCCCCCCCCCTTTTCAGTTCTACCAGTCATTGCTCTGTTATGTGTGTGTTACTGTGCTTAACTGCCGTGAATACAAATTATGTATGGTCATGTTCGACTTTTGTACTAGTGATTGGTCTGCACACACACCAGTAATTGGTTTGACTGCTGGTATGTTATATTCCCAAATGTGATCTGGGCAGTATATGTAAAATTCTTTGTCCATGTATATAGGATTCAGATCCACCCTCAGACGGAGGAATGAATAATGATTGCTTAGAGGTTTGGGATCAAAATGAAAAGTGACAGAGCTTCAAAACAGAAAAAAAAACAAGGATGTGATATATTGGAACAATCTGAGATAGTTTAAGACAGTGGTGGCGAACCTATGGCACGGGTGCCAGAGGTGGCACTCAGAGCCCTCTCTGTGGGCATGCATGCCATCGCTCTAGCCAGGCCTAGACCGTCATTAAAGTGTGGCATTCTCTGCCAGGAGGGGAAGGGAAAAGAGTTTGTAAGCCGCTCTGAGTCTCCAAGTGAAGGGCGGGGTATAAATCCAATCTCTTCTTCTTCTTCTTCTTCAAATAATTTTAAGTAAATGAAAGCATTTGGGATTGCTTTTCTTACTTTGTTTGGATCATCTTAAGTTAATGTATGAGTTGTTTTTTGTAAAGTAAAACCTCAGTATTCAGGTTAAATTGCCGTGTTGGCACTTTGCAATAAATAAGTGGGTTTTGGGTCGCAGTTTGGGCACTCGGTCTCTAAAAGGTTCGCCATCACTGGTTTAAGAGAATCAGGGTTACAGGCAAGCAGTCAAAGCAATACTTTTGTACATTTCAGCACAAAATACTACACTGCCCATTGATTCTGGCACCCACCCCATAGTTACATTCATGGAACAGAGAGCCAGTGCATGTAGTGGTTAAGAACAGCAGACTCTAATCTGGAGAACTGGATTTGATTCCCCACTCCTCCGCATGAAGAAGTGGGAAAAAGAGTGAATTTCTGATAAAGGACAATTGTTGCAACTACAAATGGAGAGATCAATGTATGTCCTACACTTCCAGGGTATCCCAGAACAGAAAGGGGGAAATGTAACAGAACTATTAAGTCAAGCATTAGTACCAGTGATGGAGCTTAAATGGGATCTATTACAAAATGATATGGACTTGGCCTATCAAACTTACCCGGACTTTATTAAAAAAAAATAAGCTACCTGATATTTGTTAAAATTTCCAAAAGTTCTACTAGAGACGCAGTCTTGAAAGCAACATCTGGGAAAACCCTGAAAGTTAAAGACCAAGAAGCAAGAATCTTAAAAGATATTCCATTTGAGGTGCGAAAACGAAGGCAGCAATACAAAGACTTAACTTCCTTCCTACAAAATAACTCAACCCTCTACAGATGGATATTCCCAGAAGGACTTCTTTTTAATTATAATGATAAGAAGATCAGGATTGACTCTGCCCAGAAACCTAAAGACTTTTTGGAACAACAACAAAGCCCAATGAAAGGAAAAATAAGGACAGTATTCAAGAAGAGAAAAGCAAATGTGAATCAGAAGACACCTTAAGCAGTTCTGGTCGTACCTCTGAGGTTTTGGACTCGGAAAAAGGAGTAGCAGTCCCTAAATTACTTAAAGTTCAACTGAAATACAAGAAAAGTAAACGTGAAAAATAAACCAGAACACCAAACCTTATTGGACTATAAACTACCTGTAGATTAGTGTTAATGGCTCAAGTAAGCTTTATTAAGGAATTAAGACATTTATCACAGAGCTTATATTTTACTATAAGGTTTTGTAAAAACGATAGACAAGACTGTAACTTTTGAAATATGATCCTTGCCTTAGTTTAGCCTCTTTTTTAGTCTTAGTGATCCATTCCCTTTCCCTGTAATTGTGTAGTGTATAAAAGCAATTAAAAATATTTTTAAAAAACACCACCACAACGGAGCATGCATATCATCTCGTTTCATATACAAACTTTATCAGAGTGGGTAGCATTGAAATTCCTATGTCTAATTACAAAAATAAAATTACTATTATTAGCAAAAGAGTAACATAAGGCTGTACATGCAACTGGCTGTTATATATTGTACTTACAATTTTAATCCATTTGGCAAACACTATAGTCATTTCTCATAGTGACATTCATCAAATCCACTAGGGTAATGCAAATCTCACTCATCCGTCTCACCTATACATATCTAAAGCCAATAATTGCTACCAGCTGGCTGAACAACAGCACCATGTCTTAAAGAGATGCAACCAGTCTTCAAAGGCAGAATGTCCTAAGGGGGAGAACACCCAAATAAGGTTTTACAAACTTATGGACCAATGATAAAGATGCAGTTTCCATTCAGCCATGAAACTACAATGGGAGGGAAGAAGTTCATGGTGTCAGAATTACTTTTTGTAACTCTAATGACCAATTGAACAAACTTGAGCTCCCACATTATTCCGTCATTGGTTATATTGTCACACTGCTGTAAGCACCATCAAGCTCAGTCACATTAGGATGAATTGCATTAGATCAGCTGTATCCCATCTCCTCAAAGACACTAAAAAGCCACACGTGCCTAATCTGAAAACAGCTTGAAGTTTGCTAGAGAGAAGAATACTGGGTCTTATTTGTACAGACTTCATGTGTTCTAGCAAGTAGTGGGTGCCCTTTTAATCAGAACAGCTTGTCATTGTGGATAACAGCAGTAAGTAGGTTTACCAATCTGTGCTGTGTAAAGATTCCGCCAGTACAGCATTACATATCTACTTACCTAGTGCATTTTTAGACCTCCTTTTCTTGCAGAAACTCCAGACAGCATACATGATTCTCCCCTTCCCATTTTATCCTCAGAAGGTAGGTCAGTCAACCCTTACTGCAAGGAGAGGGGAAGCCCATCTCTTTTATCACCACGGCCATAGGATTGACATAGATCAGAAAGATGTAAGGCTGTATCCAGCTGTCAGCTTGATTGTGAGTAAATGATCTACTGAATGCATGTGAAGTTAAATAAAGACGACTTAAGCTTTCTTCAGTGGCTGTGTGTTGACTCACACCTGGAAAGCATTTTGCCTCACCTCAGCTCACGCTGGACTCACGCTAGTACTCCAGCACTTTGCTGTTATACCACACTGTATGGTTGCCAAGTGTCTGGAGAAAAAACCCTTTGATAACCAACCACATAAAACTGTGACTCAGTGGCAGAGCATCTTCTTGGCATGCAGAAGGTCCCAGGTTCAGTCCCCAGTATCTCCAGTTAAAAGATCTGTCAGTAGGTGATGTGAAAGACCTCTGCCTGAGACCTTGGAAAGCTGCTGCCAGTCTGAGTAGACAATACTGACTTTGATGGACCATGGTTCTGATTCAGTATAAGGTAGTTTCATGTGTTCATGTATGCCACCCTTCTATCATCTCGAAAAGGGCTCCAGATTTGAAAGGTCTTGGCTGATGTTATCATGTTTTTCAAAAAAATATATTTATTATTTGAGTCCCTACTGGGGTGTTTGCTCAGTATACACCTATCTGAATAAATACCCCAAAATACATTGTTGGTATTTTTCAGCTATTTATTCCGCTGAATACAATCAGAGATTTGTCTTCGACTACCAAAATAGCTGTGCCCAAATAAAAGTCAATATTATTCGGCTTTTATTCAAGTGCAGCCAGAAGGCATTTAAATAGGCCATGGTCTCTTTATAGATGCCTTCTGAGTTTGAGTGAACTCAGCAAGTATTTAAACTTTAAATGCTTACTGAATTCATTTGCAGAGTTGTGCCACTGCTGCTTGACTCAGCAAGTGAACACAGCAAGCATTTAAAGTTTAAAACCCTTCTCCATTATACTATGGCAGGGGTGGCCAAACTTGCTTCATGTAAGAGCCATATAGACTAAATGTCCTATGCTTGAGAGCCGCAAGGTGACTTTGGAGGAAAGACGGGTTTAGGGTAGTGGCCTGAAAGTGACATCACAGGAAGGGGTGAGGTTTTGGTGCAGGATGTGACATCAGAACGTGTGGGCTTAGGAAGTGACATTATCTGACGAATTACAAAATGGCTACTCTAGAACAAGGAGGCCAAATCAAAATGTTGGGAGGCTCCATGCCAATTATCCTCCTACAAAGGGTGCAGATCATTCTACACAGGTGTTAAAGCTGACACAAAACTGATACTTCATGGGTACATCTTAAACACTTTCTGCTGCATGCAAGTGGGTGTTAGATAAGATGCCACCACACTGGGGAATCACAAATTAACAAATCTAACCGATTGTTTTTAATGTATTAGTTGGCTGTATTTTTGTGGATTTATTTACATATTTCATATATCAAGTCAAACTGGATCTCCTAGAAAAACAGAGTTGCAGTTTTGTTCTACATATGGCCCCGGTCACACGGGCAGGAAACTGCAGAGGAGAAGCGTGGCTGTTTGCCCTGGGGCAAACTACTGCGCAGTTACGTGATCAGACCTCCTGTGGAGGTCCTGTGGAGGTACCGTGGAGGTTCCATGGCAAGGGAGAGGTGCCGATCACAGGACAAGCCGGCGCACAATGAAGAAGCGCGCGCCGCGGCAAACTGTTTTTTATTTTTGTGTACATGACAAATGCGCATGCTCCGTTGGGTGCGCATGCGCATCCACAGAGACTTGGACAAAAAACACACACCTTATTTGCAAGGGGACATGGGCGAGCGCCGGATGCCACCGGAAACGCGATCAGACGCCCGCCCTTGCCCCGCAGTATCCGGAAACTAGTACCTCCAAGGTACTAGTTATTTGCCACGCAGTTTCGGCTGGAAGCTTCGGTTGAGCCACGGGAGTGCTACGCTTCCCAGATGTGCTGGTGAGATCACGCCCGGAAACTCCGGCTGTTTTCCGTCTCACTTGTGTGGCTTCTGTTACGTGTGACCGCAGCCATATGCAAACATTTTCTACAATTCTGATTCCAAATGCCAAAATTCAAACCACCTACATTATCATTAACAACTGCAGCAACACTTAGCATATAAATTGTATGTAAGCCAGCCTGGTTACATGCATCTTGTCTTGAAGTCTCTGTCTAGTCTTGTGTTGTTTATTCAGCTCATAACAACACAAGACTAGACAGAGATTTCAAGACAAGATGCATGTAACCAGGCTGGCTTATATACCATTTGAACCGGGGCAAACCATACCCAACAAACAGATAACACCCAATAGAAATACAGGGCTTGGAACCTCTGAGAGTGGTTCCCGCCAAAAACATAGGCTTCTTTGATTGGTTAGTTCTTCAATCCAAACTCTGCTTTGTTTTAATGGAACTTATGCTTAAGCTAAACATTGCTTTATTACTTAAGACATAACAAGTTTCAAAGTACTTCACCAATAATAACTCTGTAAGGGACATTGTGTTTACTTCTATCTACAGATGGAAGGATCACAAGCAGGGCTATTTTGGGGCAGGAACCCACAGGAACGGAGTTCCATCTGGCTCCCAAGTTGACCACGCCCAGCAGGAACTCATTACCATAATAGGCCACACCCAATAGCAGAAACTCATTAGGATTGGCTACATTAGGGGTGTGGCCTAACATGCAAAGGAGTTCCTGCTACCAAAAAAGTCCTAGGTTTTGACAACAAACAAGGTCAACAGAATAAGAAGCAAAAGGTGGGTGTGGCTGGATGACTATACATGGGGTGTGGCCTAATATGCTAATTAGCTATGCTCTCATGGGAGTGGCTGGGTATGCTAATGAGTTTCTGTTGTTGGGTGTGGCCTATTATGCTAATGAGTTCCTGCTGGGCTTTTTCTACAAAAAAAGCCCTGGCTGTGTGGACTATTTATGACATTGGCAGAGCAATCCTCTGCAGACTTCCTCCAGTCTTATCTCCATTGATTCCAATGGATTTAAGCTGGAGTAACTCTGCAGAGAATTGCACCCTGAGACTTGGGTCTTTGCATCTTAGAGAGTGTGCTGTTTCTTGGTTATGTCAACACTAAGACAATACTATTTGTATGAAAAGACATGCAGTGAAGGTTATTTTACAATAAAAGTTTGCATACACACATGTGCATGCTTCAAATTTGCTTTGCTTGAATACAGGTACCAGCTTTGGTGTAGTGGTTAAGAACGTGGGACTCTAATCTGGGAGAACTGAGTTCGATTCCCCACTCCTCCACGTGCAGCCAGCTGGGTGACCTTGGGTCAGTCACAAGTTTTTTCAGAGCTGTTCTCTCAAGGGCAGTTCTCGAGAGAACTCTCTTAGCCCCACTTACCTCTCAGTGTATCTGTTGTGGGGAGGGGAAGGGAAAGGGATTGTAAGCCGCTCTGAGACTCCTTCAGGTAGTGAAGGGTGGGGTATAAACAGGGGTCATTTCCTGCAGGAGCACACGGGAGCGGAGCTCCGGCAGTAAAGAGCCCAGGGGGCAGGCACATGCAACAAGCCCCACCCCCTGCTCCCAGCAGCCCTCAGTCAGAGCAAGAAGCAGCCAGGTAAGTTGCAGAGCCCCCCCCCCAGCCCCCCAGTCCAAAACAGTCTAGTGGCACCTTTAAGACCAAGTTTTATTCAGGTACAAGCTCTCCCTCCTCTGCAAGGACAGATCTGCACGTCCCCCCCCCCTAGCTAGCAGTCCAAAACAGTCTAGTGGAGCCTGAGCGGTGGGTGTTGCTTTCTGACACACTTCCGGTGATGTCAGGGGGTGTGGCATATGCAAATGAGTTATGCTAATGAGTTATGCTAATGAGCTCCTGCACCTCTTTTTCTACGAAATGACCCCTGATCACGTGAGAAATTATGAGCTCCTTAAACTCACCAGGTGAATTTTTTAACAAGCAGGCAGCCACACCGGTGTGTAACAAAATCCATGCAATAGCTTATTTAGGTGAATAAAGGTGATTTGGGTGAGTACAAAACTCAGGTGAGACTGAAGGTCTTAATTCACAGTAGCCACTGAACAACCCAAGCGTTTTAGCTGCTTTTGTCCCTCTTCTCTAGTGGATCACCAGTTTCTTCTGTAGCTTTTATGTTCCCTCTAAGCTGTTGTTGAGTCTTGTGAGCAAAAATTCTACTTCATGAGCAAACCTACATTTTGTTGTGAGTGAGCCTACATTTGACTATTGCATAAATTAGTTTGAGTCTTGCTGAGACTCAACAAGGACGTGCCACACAGCCTAAGTTTCTTAGCTAGAAGCCCAGGAGAGATTGTTTGACTGCAAGTTTCCATGGCCCAGATCTTATGTACTGAGGCAGTATCTCTCAGCATCACATACACTCTACAAATGCCCATTGGGTTCAGCACTTGTACCACTAAACTCAGAAGAAAAGTCACTTGAATTAACAGCAATAAACAGGCCTTAAATATCCAAAACCTTGTACAGCAAATATTTAAAACTTAACAGAAACTATACAGATGAGTGATGATGTATTCATTGGTGAAGCCTGGGTATCTGACAGTCAGTCTTAAAAAGCATACCACCAGAATTTCAAAAATCAGATCTGTCAAATGCAGAGTGGTTATAAACTGTCAGTCATGAGATTGCTGAATATTATGGCCTTGCACATTCTTGTTACTTTCCAAGCCACAAGAATTATATATAGGTACCTTAGCAATAATAAACATAACTGGCCACTAAGCTTGCTATGTATTACAAATACATGCCCAAACCATTCTTAAAGAATTCTACCATCAATTAGAAGAAGTCTGACAATAACAGTATTTACAAGTAGCATATCCAAGAGGGCTCACCAAAGAGAACTCCATCTCCCCAATCCATCTCCCTAATTACCCCCTCCCTCCTCATCACAGTCCCAACAACTCTGCTCCGTTGAAAGGCCATTGTATGAAAGTATCAACATGATAACTCGACCAGGAGCAGCTTGACCCATTCAGGCAACTGAGAAGCTGTAAGGAACTCAGCTGTATTCTAAGGATGGGGGGGGGAGACACACCCACAGAGCATCTTGGGTTATACTGCTCCTCTTGATGCCAAGAATTCTGGGACATGTAGTCCGTACAGTTACAGCATGACGAGAGGGTTTACACAGAATGGCATCTTTTAACATGTCTGAGAGAGAGAGAGAGAGAGAGAGAGAGAGCACAGAAGCAGCTGTTCTTATATTCTGGTGGCTGGAGTTCCCCCTTGGTGCACCAAAGGGGAGAGAGAGAAAGAGGCTGCAGAAGCCTACACCGAACCAGATCAGGTTGTGGGCACAGCACAGGCAACTTCCCCACTCCTCCTTTGATTTCCCTGCTTTTTAAAAAAAGTTATTTGAGACAGAGGTTTTTTTAAAAAGCAAGAGCTTGCTTGGAAAGCAGCTCAGGGGTGGGGTGAGGGGGGGGCTAGGTGAAGGGCCCCAGCAAGGAGGGTGTGGAAAGGGAGCAGGGCTGGGGTCAGGTTCCTCTCAACTATTCTGCAGCTGCCTTGCAACCCCACAACACATCTATACAATCCAGGCCAGCCAGGCATCCAAGCTCAGACACATGCACTCAAACGGCGGGGTCTCAGAGGCGAGCGCCTCTCTTGCTGAGTCTTCCCTGGCTCACCTTAAACTCTGCCTCACCAGAGCTGAGCAAGAGAGGAACACCAGGCTTTCTGGTGTGAGCAGTCAGAAAGCAAAACAACAACAACCCCACAACAAAGAGCGGGAAAGCTGGAGAAATACAAAGAGGACTCCAAAGAGAAGGGGTGATGGGAAGAGAGGCCGGTTAGAATCAAACTTTGGCAAAGGCATGCTGCTGGAAGGGGAGGGGAAAACAGAATCCACATTTTTGCTTCAACTTTTTGGGTGCTGCAAATAGTAAGAAGCCTGATTAGAAGATAGGTATTGTTTTTAATTCACAGTTTTTTCTACTCCTCTCTCTTTCTCTGTACACACACACACACACACACACCACCTTTCTTTTTCCTTTGGTGTTCAGAATAAAAGGGAAGGGGGGTGGCCACAGGATGAGGGAACTCACCCTGTTCCCCAGGGATTTCCACATTTACAACACAAAAGCTCACCAGAAGAAGCAGAAGTTGTGCAGCCTGGAGGAGCAAAACTTTAGAGCAAAACTTTAGAGCCGGCAAATAGCATCCTCTGCCATTGCAGGAAGTGCTCAAGAGCAGATTATACAGCTCCCCAAAAAAAAAGCTCCAAGATCAAATGGCTTTTGGGTAGAGGACTCTGAAACCCTGCCCCACACACACACACACATGGTGGGAAAAGGACGGGCGCCCAGTGGGAGGAAGAGTTGGGGTGGTCGCTTCCCAGAAGCAGGAACCAAAACAGTACCAACGTGATAGCTTTCAGTCCAGACCCGCCCACCACAAGTGCCCCCTCCCAACCGAAGGGGGGGGTGACAGTGGATGGCTTTGTTGCCTGGGGAAGAATGAGGTAGGGGCGGATTAAGGCTCACTGGTGCCCTAAGCACTGACCAATCTTGGTGCCCCCCTCCTTTCCACACTGACCCAGTCCATTTTAGTTGTTGACCTGTCTGACCAGATATACAATGCAGGTTGCCGCAATACAAAAATTTATTCATATGATAACACAATATACTGTACAAACTAAGCCAAGCATGGGCTATGTAAAGTTCTACAAAAATGCAATACAACATCTATTTTAATATTTCACAAGTTAAATGTATCAAAGTTCCAATATTCATGACCTGAAAGGCATTTTTCTACATTTCATTTTCACAAAATCACTGATAACATCCTCGAAATTAATACCTCTCAGAATGTCTGCTTCAATTGTTAATATACACAGTGAGTTGAGTCTTTCTTGAAGCATAACTGATCTATTTGGGGTTTTTTACACGTTTTACAGGTTTCAGTTGTGAGAAAGATCTACAAATCTTCATTCATTTTTTTCACCCTTTTCCCAACTTTGTGGTGCCCCCTTTGGCCCTGGTGCCCTAAGCACGTGCTTAGTCTGCTTAACGGTTAATCTGCCCCTGACCGCTACACTATGTTGGCTCTTATTTTCTTAAATTTTAATCACTTCACTTATACCCCACTTTTCTCCCCAACGCATACCGGTTGTATCAGCTTGGTTATGTATTTTATATTATTGTATGCTTCCTGTGGGTCACTGCCATATGATAAATAAATAAATCCCCAACGGGGATCCAAAGTGTTCACAACATTCTCCCATTCTCCATCTAAGGCTGGCTTTATGAGAAACTCCTCTGGATTTCTTAGAACTTACTTTTCTTACGCACATAAGGACGAGAAACCTGTTTTAAACATATATACTGTCTCACTCACTGAGAGCTGCCAGAGAACCTCTGATCCATCACAGATAGGTGTCAGATTTATTTTGTGTGTGTGTGTGTGTATATATATATATACACACACACACACTGTCTTATGGTGACCCCATAGAGTTTGCCATCGCCTACCTCTGTGTCGCGACCTTGGTATTCCTTGGGGATCTCCCATCCAAATACTAACCAGGACTGACCCTGTTTAGCTACCGAGATCTGACAAGAAGGGCCTGGCATTTTCAGTAATGTCCCCAATGACATGGGAGGCTGACGTTGGCCACATCCCATCTGTCTTCATGAGGCAGTTTCAAGGAGACGCAGCCTGAATTTCGTGGGTCCCCAGGGCAGGCTCGTAGCCAGGATTTTGTAATTCGTGGGGCCTTTAAATAAGTTGGGGGGGGCACTGAAGTCACAAAAATAAAAATAAAAATTTTTGGAGTTGGAGCAGGCAGGAGCATTTGGAGCTCCAGTTGGAACACCTACCCACAACTACTAGAAAAACTTCGCAAGCTGTGCTTGGGGAAGGCAGCAGGCCCGGGCTAGATGGAAGTCAGGGGGCTTTGTTAGAAAGTTGGAGGGCTGGGCCCCGAAACGCCCCACTGTAGCTACGGGCCTGCCCCAGGGCTGTTTTACACGAGTAGCCAAGGTTTTATTTTTGAAATTATGGGAAACTTCATTTGATTTCTCTTAAAATGAAAGGTTTAATCTACAGGCAACACGACACTCTAAAGTCACACAGCAAAAAAAGAAAAGAAAACTAGCTTAACTGTCTGAGGCAATTCAAGACCTGCGTTAGATGGCACAAACGTTAAGTCCAAGAGTCAAAGGCCATAGCTTATGCATACTTGACGTTGCTATCTATTGCAATATATCAGCATATCATAGTCCAGGCCTTCACTCCATCAGAATCCAAGCTCAATTATAGATCCTTGGCCAAGCAGCATGAGGTGTTGATGACACCCAATCAGGAAACATTCTTGCTAGAAGCCTCTAGAAAATTACCTCACCACCTCTGATTCTTCCCATCCTATGGGCCACAAGTTCTCACGAGAAGCTAATTACCACACTTCTACCTCTGGGCTTGAAGATGATAAGGGCTGGGTAGGCTGAGAAACCAATTAGCAGGCCTTTTTTTGGGGGGGGGGGGGGTGCCG
>NW_015168725.1:66377-79052 GCF_001447785.1 Gekko japonicus | reverse complement strand
CACTGATGAAATAGCAACACGATTTGTCAAATGGCCCCATTGTGGTGCTGACATTCACTGGGTCCACAAGCAACCCAATAAGTCCCATCATCACCATAAAATTCATCCCACAACCCTGGGTCCTTAGCTTTGTTCATTCCATCCTTGGTCAGTGCTCTAAACTCCTTGAACAGTTCAAACACATTTACGCATCTTGTCATGGAAGTAGGTCCAGGTTGTGGCACTTCATCATGTGCAATGTCATCATGAAAATCTGACCTTGCACCAACACTGCCTGTTTCTGATGGAGAAGATTTGATTCACTTCCTGTCTCTGAAGACTTACACTGGTTTTGATCAGGATCATCTTTCTCTGCAGTTTGTAAGAAGAAATCTGTCAGCTTTCCTGTCTTGCCTACAACAGACAGATTCTTTTGCTCATTCTCTTTTGCACGTTTTCTCTTTTGCGCACCATGAAACTGAACATGCTTCGTTTTTGACGTTTACATGGGGCTGGAATTAAAAAGAGGCAGAGAAGGTAATTGAAATGACTGTCATGACAACTGAATTTGGCTCCATTATTTTACTTTTAAACACATGCATTTAACTTTTAAACATAGCCTATGACACTGCACCTCACCAACAAAAAATAGAAGATAACCCTAGGGTGCACCATGATCAATTTGCACTAGTTTTATCAATATTTTTGTTTACAATTTTTTTTTTCTTTTCACCCTTTTCCCAACGTTGTGGTGCCACCTTTGGCCCTGGTGCCCTAAGCACGTGCTTAGTCTGCTTAATGGTTAATCCACCCCTGGAATGAGGGGTGTGTTTGTTATGACCCCACCCAGGCATGCTGGATAGCTTTGCTCTCGACTTCGACTCTTGCGCTGTTTCTGCAAGGGGGAAGGGGGGTGGCAAGCTTCGAGGGACACAAAAGAGGGCTCCAAGAGCCGCATGCAGCTCACAAGACACAGTTTGGCTACCCATGCCCTATGGGGACAGTCCCCATATGGTATAATGGAGCCAAATAAATCTGGGTTTCCCAAATATTTACCCAAATCCCAATTCAAATATTTTTCGGGTCCAATACACTTGAATTGGAAAAAATGGATTTTTGCACACCCCTAGTCCCTATTATAACAGAAATTTAATGAATTAATTTTAAATAGTTATATCCCACCATACTTCCTCAGACTCAAGGCGACTACTAAAACAGCCAAAGCTGCAAGGGCACAGAACATCATAAAGAACAAATAGCTGAAAAGAGCATGAGTCCCAGTCCTTCTACTGCCAGTGGAGTTCAGAGTAGGGAGCTGGGAGGTGCTCATCCACCCCGGGGGAAATAGCAAAAAGAAGAGCAAACTCTCTAAAGTCAACAAATTTCTCAGGTCATTTAATTTTTCCCTTGTTAAACGTGGTGAATTTATATTTTCATAATGTGTTCATAAATCATTGACTTACCCCTCAAATCAACAGTAAGGTCACAGTGAAAGCAGTTAACAACTAATTGTTAGCATTAATCAGAAGCTTTCACTTTATGCCAAAAACCATAAGCCCTGCAGCATGGAACAGATAATTCCACTTGGATTGCAGACTTAACACCCTATCGGCTATCCTTTGGTACATACTCTCTACAACAGTATGATGGGAAAATAAATAGTAGTATTTAAAAATTATCTTGGACATTGTACCATTTATATACACATTATGCATACATTTATTTATGCACACAGAAAATAGGTTACACATATAGTGAATAATATTTATTTCATATATAATGCATTTGATGGGGACATCTGATGTTTATCTTCTTTGGTATGGTCCAGAATGGTTCATAAAATCTCTCCTGCTGAGCTTGAATGCATCACAGCTGGAGCCACTTTAACTGCCCTGGTCTCAGTGTCCTTCCTTAACTCTCCCAGCAGACCTTGAAAATGGGGGAGGCAGCTGCTGGTAGGCTCATCAGCATCTGGCTGAATTTCACATTAAGCTCCCTATTTATCAGTGCTTACCCTGCACTCTTCAAAGTTTTCTCTCGAGCCTGCTGCTGGCATTCTCTTGCCTTTCTTCCCAGTCTTGTCTGTTCATCTGGTCTGCCTGCCTTGGGATCCCTGGATCTAACCCCAAGACCTACCTCTCTTACCCTGATTAGGCAAACACTGTTCACATGAGGGATATCTTGGATAGAAAAAAACTAAGCAGTCAGCAGAAAAGCTATTAATGTTATATCCAATACGTTTGTTCGTTTTAAATCTTTTTAAAATATTTTCATATTTAAATGGAGGAAATGACCCAAGCAAATGAACATAATCACTCCTAAGCACCATATCTTGGGTATAAGAGCTTAAGCAGCCCTTTGGTTTACTAAGAGGCTGTAGGTGTTGAAAAGAAAAAGGTAAAGTGACAGTGGAGAAAAATTTGAGATGGGCTGGAGCTCATGGGCAAGAGCTCATTTTAAAGACTACTCCATAGTAGTGATGGCAGAGAAGAAACAATATTTCTCCACCACCAGTGCATCCACACAGTATAGACCTGAAGAACTCTCCTCAGTGGTCAGGGGCCTGTTGGGTTCTGACCTACAGGAGGAGGTGGACTGCAAACTCTCTCGTACCTATTCTGATTTGGAGTCTAGATTAACAATGACAGGATCAGATGGTCCCAAAGTGCCAATTTGTCCAGTTCTGTGAGACACCATTCGGGTTGTCCAGTCTAAAGATATGGACAGAATTCTTTGAAGTTTGAGACCAACAACCTGCTTCTACGACCCTGGCCCACCTGGCTATTTAAATCTGTCAGGGGGAGCTGATAGACTAAGTCTAAGACACAGTAAATGCCTCCCTGAGAGAGAGAATAGTCACCCCTGCCTTGAAGTGGTTGTATGTCCACTCTTAAAGAAACCTACTCTAGACTCAGGAGAGTTGAATAACTACTATCCAGTCTCAAGTGCACTATTCTTTTTCCCCCTCTTTTTTCCAGTAAAACTTTTTTTACTCAACATTTTACAAATACATATAATACATTCTACTAACTTTACAATTTATCATTACAAGTCAACAAACACCAAGGGTGATTTCCCACAAGCGCTGCTCCACGCTCACTCCTCCCTTTTGCCCCGATGGTACGTGTCAATTTCACACAAGCTGCTGCGTGGCCGCATTTTGCCCCGCAGCTTCGTGTGATTTTCCCTGCGTCTACTCAATCCTCAAAAAACAATAAAATAACAACAACCAAACAACAATTAATAGATTGTGTATAAAAGGGCACAACCTAGTGTTCCTTATTCTGGGAGGGAGATAAGTACTTTGCGATAAATAAGTGGGTTTTGGGTCGCAGTTTGGGCACTCAGTCTCTAAAAGGTTCGCCATCACTGAGATAGGATGTTGCTAATATTTAGACTAGCACAGAGATTAAAGAGGTAAAGGTAAAGGTTTCCCTTGCTCAAAAGCTAGTCGAATCCAACTCTAGGGGGCAGTGCTTATCTCTGTTTCCAAGCTGAAGAGCCAGAGCTGTCCAAAGACTTCTCCATGGTCATATGGCTGGCATGACTAAATACCAAGGCACACGGAATGCTGTTACCTTCCCACCGAAGTGGTACCTATTTATCTTCTTGCAATTTCTTGCTTTCAAACGACTAGGTTGGCAGGAGCTAGGGCCAGAGACGGGAGCTCACTCCATCACATGGCACTAGGGTCTCAAACTGCTGAGCTACAAAACTTCCAGTCTGCTGCTTCAGCATCTTAACCTCTAGGCCACTGCAGCCCCATAGAGCACAATGATTACGCAATTGCAAATAAAGAAACCATGGTATCTGTGTATTGAGTTTTTCTTCAATCCTAACTTTATCTGGAATACACTGTTTGGAGGCAATGTCCATTAATCTGGTTAGGTTTAAACATCTCAATTTTAAAATGAAGTAAAATGCAATACTAATGGTAGTAATTTCTTTTTCCTGAGATCCCAAACATTCAAAATAGAGGATAGGAACCAATTATTGTTGAACAAATCATACCTGAATTGCTGCTTATTCCAAATTACCTCTGGTACAGTTCTTGGACTTGTATATTCATTTTGAATTAGTACCCAGTCTAAAGGATTCTCAGTTCTTACCAAATAATTCTCAGTTCTTAACATTTTTATAATATTAGACAGCATAATAGATTCATAATAATTAGTCAAATTAGGAAAAGACTATCCTTCTGCTTAGAAAATCTACACATTGTGGTGAAGACTATTCACGGCTTTTTGTTATCCCACATGAACTTGTTCAACATGTTCTGCCACTGTTTCAACATTTTAACTGGAATTTCCACTGGAATTGGTCAGTTTGGGCAATATGAAGGATTTAATAAGATTGAATTTATCTGTCCAAGAGAAGCTTAATTTTTCCCACTTCTTGATTTGATGTGTTAGTTCCTGAATAAGCACTGTGTGGTTGAACTTCAGTAATTCATCCAAATCCATAGGGATCTTAATGCCTAAATAAGGTAAAGATGTTGTCACCCACTGAAAAGAATAGGCTTTTAAAAATCTCATTCGTTAAGTCCGATGACACGTTTATCAGATATAACTGGGATTTTGAATGGTTAACTTTTGACCCAGATAGCCTACTGAGGTCATCTAGAATTTGCTGAAGATCTGAAGATCTGGGAGTGATGTCAAAGGATTAGTTATGTACAGTAAAAGGTCATCTGCAAGGAGACTCAATTTGTATTTTTATTGCCTAACTCTATACCTTTTAAAGATAGTATTGTTTCTAATTGCTGAGGCTAGCGGTTCTATGGCAATGCAAAAGAGACCGGAGACAATGGACATCCCTGACATGTGCCTCTTTTTAGTATTTACCTTTCCAAGTACATGTTGTTTATTTTCCGTTTTACATACGGCTCTGCATAAATAGCCTATTCTTGAACAAGTTGACTGAATGAGTGGTGGTTGGGTAATTTCAAGGATCCCTGAATAAAGCAGATTGTTTGGATCCATTCCAATCTGGTTTCAGGCTTGGTTTTGAGACAGAAAAACCTTTGGTTGCCCTGGTGGATGACCTGCTCTGGGAAATGGATGGGGGATTGCGAGTGTGACCCTGTTAAATCTCCTGGACCTCTCAGCAGTTTTTGATAGCATCAATCACATGTAGGGATACCAGCCTCCCGGTGTGGCATGGAGATCTTCCAGAATTACAGTTTATCAGTAGACTACAGAGATCACTTCTCCTGGGGAAAATGAATGCTTTGGAGGGTGGACTCTATGGCATTCCCACTGTGGTCCCCATCCTACCCAGGATCTACCCCCAAATCTCCAGGAGTTTCCCAACCGAGAGCTGGCAACTCTACCTGCCCCCCCCCAAGTAGTCAGGGGAACCTGGCAACCCTAGATCATGGTATCCTTCTGGACCACCTTTCAGGATTGGGACTGGGAGGCGCTGTTCTGTCATGGTTTCAGTCCTACCTTAAAGGTAGATTTCAGAGTGTGGTGCTGAGGGACTGCTGCTCTACCCCCTTGGCCTCTGGTCTGTGGGGTTCTACAAGGTTCCACTTTGTCACCCATGCTTTTCAGCATCTGCATAAAGCCTCTGAGGGAGGTCATCCAAGGTTTTGGGTTGAGTTGCTTCCAATATATGGGTGACACTCAGCTCTGTGAACAAGTGCATGGAGACAGTTTTGGTATGGATGAAGACTAACAAACTGAAATTTAATCCTGAGGAAACTGAGGTGCCATGGGTCACGGGAAAGTTTGACCCAGCAAATGGTATATATCCTGTTCTGGATGGGGTTGCACTCCTCCTAGAGGAGCAGTATGTAGTTTGTGTGAGTTGCTGGGCCATGGCCTCCAACTGGATATCAGTATAGTCAATAAAGCCTATGGCAAAAGTAAGAAAAGAAAACACTCAGAATATCATTGTTTTTGACTAATATAAATTTTACCTAAACTCACAGGAGATATTTTTCTCCATAACTAAAAATCTTGTACTGGCACTGTTAACTAGGAATCCTTGCTTCTATTTATCACTTAATCCCAAAGCCAAACATCATAACCTCTGTGGGACATGTTCCAACTTGGGATAGATGGCTGCTTTTTCAAGTTTAATTGAACCATCCTTTGATGCATGCTGTGCAATACTAGGGTATAGCTAAGGGGGGAAGGGAGATCCACAGCACTGAAGAAAATAATTGCTGTAATTACAAAAGAGAGAGAGAGAGAGATTACCATGTCCTCTTTCCAATGGCATGATTTCTCTGTGGGTTTGCTATCAGCTTGTACCAGACTGAAGTTTATGTATGTGACTTTCTGCTAATTATAAGAGCTGATGGGATTTAAATGTGATCAATCTGTGAAATTTTGCCAGTGAAGAGCCCTTTATCAGTTTTATGTCTTTGTACATTTTGAATTATTACTTCTCTTCATCATAGGACTGTACAGGGGCATCCCGGACTAGCAGGACTTTTTTGTGCACTTTGTACTGATCTTATACTGCCTCCCATGATCTGTCACTGTTTAAGTTCCTTTTGGTTTTTGCAAAGTCAGTGCCTCATTAAAATATTCCAAGTATTTGCATGAAGGTCTGAACAAATGGAAGTGCAACGCAAAGAAAAACTTCTAAGTTAGAGTTGCCAATGGGTTGGGAAATTCCTGGGGATTTGAGGGGTGGAGCCTGGGGAACGTGGGGTTTGGGGAGGGGAAGGACCTCAGCAGGATAGAATGCCCACACAGTCCACCTTCCAAAGCAGACATTGTCTCCATGGGAACCAATCTGTGTAGCCTGGAGATCTGTTGTAATTCTGGGAGATATCCAGGCCCCAGCTGGAGGGCGTCATGCCTACTCTAAGTCCATTGAAGTCAATGAGCCTAGAAGGGCACAACAATTTTTAGGATTGCACTGTAACCTGGCTACTTCTCTTTCAGGCCTTCCGACTAAGAAGCAAATTTCACACTATTAAATGGGGCTTACTCCTAAGTAAGTGCGAATAGGGTTGCAGCATTATTGAGATGTAAGCTTTCTGACTACTTTGTCAGAAAGTTACTTCAACAGTGCAATTACATAACTAAAACTATTCTCATTTATTTCAATTGATTTAGACTGGAGTCACCATAAATTTGTTAGTCTGTAAGGTGTTGCGAGAAGCATTTTTATCTTTCCTACAATGGGCTAATCTGGGTAATTCTGGAGGGACGGCTGAGTTAGCCAGTTGGTGCAAAACAAAGCAGAAGTCCAGGGCACATTCAAGACTAGCAGTATTTATTCAAGCATGACCTTTTGTGAGTCAGAGCTCATTTTTTCAGAAGTTACAAAGAGGAAATCATTTTGCAGCTTTTTATAAGGAAAATTGCAGGAGAGGGGAAGAATCTTCATGTGTGTGTGTGGATTTTTTTACACTAAATGCATCAAAGTTAGTGTGGATGAGTGCAATGATAAATTCAACATTTAAAAAAACAAATTTAAAACAGAAATCCTCAGGAGAAGGAGGTGTGTGTATACAAGAAAAAATACAAAAGTGTGCACGCAGAATGAGGGTTAACAATTAAATGGCACTACAGTGACGGTCTGGATGTACCCTGATAGCCCTTTGCACATACCAGTGATCCCTAAAGCATGACGTGGGACATATGACAATTCTCAGCTTCTGCACTATAAGAACCTAGAAAACTACTTAATGCTGAATCAGATCATTGGTCTCTGAAGCTTGGTGTTGTCTAATCTGATTGACAGCAGCTCTCCAGGGTCTTGGACCAACAGAGGCTTTCCCTAAACCTGTTCCTTGAGATCCTTTATATTGGAGATGCCAGGGATTGAACCTGAGACAAGAAGCATGCACTCTACCACTGAGCCATAGTCTTCCCAGTACCACACTCTCAGTGAAAATACCACCAAAAGAGCTCAGAGTCTTTGCTCAAAGTCTATACTGCAAAATATCCAGTGTTTTACATACATGCATGCTAAATACACAAGGAGAAGAATAAACATCACAACAGAACCACCCAGCCACTTCCCCATGGCCATCCCATCGAATCCCATTTCCAGTTCTTCCCATTTTCTCCCTACTTCTGCTGCTTAGTTTCCTGCCATCTTGCCACAACACTTTCAAACACTTGTCCTTCATTCTCTTGATTAGTGTGATCAGCACATCTATATATACATAAAAGACAGTTCCCTCATGGTAAAATCAATGCCCAGGCCAAACTGCTGGACATAGAGACACCTATTTCAGGGAGAGCGCTCCTAACCATGGCGTAGGTGCTCACTAAGAAGGGATTTTTAGAAATTCGACCCCTAAGTGGGTCAAAAGGGGGAAAATAGGCTCCCCCCATTGATTCCTATGCAGCTGCCAGGCAGCTGCCTCTCTGCACCCCCCACTATCTGATTGGTCAGCTGCAGAGCTATGTGTTCTGAGGTTAAAAAACCCAACAGTTATAGGGGACTGCAGAAAGCTAATGACAGTTAAGAAAATCAGGAGTGGCCAAGAACCACCTGTGAGGTGAAGCAAAGCTGCTGGCCAAGCCTCTCTGATGGCTTCCAACACACTCCCCTCACCTCCTACACCTAACAGGCGGTTGTCTGTCAGGTGCAGGCCCACCTCCACAGTGGCTTCTAATACTCCTCCCCCTCCCCCTTCTACACTGGACAGGCAGCTGCCTCTCGAGTGTAGGAGAGGAGGTGGGATGGCTTCCAACACACTCCCCCCACCTCCTACACCTAACAGGCGGTTGTCTGTCAGGTGCAGTAGTGGTTGCAGGGTGCTTAAAGCCACGAGGGAGCCTGCCCCAGCAGTAACGCCTTAGTGATCCTACCAGCCCTGCCTCCACAGTGGCTTCTAATACCC
Organism: Gekko japonicus; assembly: GCF_001447785.1. Classification (NCBI taxonomy): domain Eukaryota; kingdom Metazoa; phylum Chordata; class Lepidosauria; order Squamata; family Gekkonidae; genus Gekko; species Gekko japonicus. The sequence continues at coordinate 70,255 of NW_015168725.1, read as the reverse complement.
CGCCCCCTCCTACACTCGACAGGCAGCTGCCTGTCAGGTGTAGGAGAGGAGGTGGGATGCTTACAGCTGCCAGCAAGATTTGCTCAGCAGGATTGCCTTAGCACTGCTGCTGGCCCAGCCTTCCTGATGCCTTTAAATTCATTCCCCCCCAACACCAGACAGGGCGGTGTCTGTCAGGTGTAGGAGCAGGGTATGAATGTTTATGGGGAGATAATAATGGACATTTCTAGGAGCCATTTTGATGTGTGCCTCCCTCATGAACCTGAAGAAATGTCCACCACATCACTACTCCCTCACACCAACTCCCCTCTCACCTCTTACTGCCCCCAAGAAAGCTCCTGGCAAACGTCGAGCCAGATACACCAACGCTACAAGGAGGAGGCAATTTAGGAATGCGGCAAAGACATTTGCACATAGTACTCCTGCAATGCAGTGAGCTGCACAGGCCAAGTACCAGCAAGATCACCCTGAGGTACTCAGAACAACAGTTTCCATATGAGCAAAACAATCCAGGAACACAAGTAGAGAGGCCATCACTTTCATGGAAGGTAGCAGGAGTTGATTTAACAGACTGCTTCTTAAATGGACAGTTCTATGTGGCCTGCTCCACAGTGTGCTCATCAAGTAACCTGGTGATGCTAGCACCTGAGGGCAGAACCACCAATGTGGTCTAGAGAGAGGTCCTTCAGTACAGAGAGAAAAAAATATGTATGTCTCACTTCATTTCTTACACTACAATCTTCTCCGTTAGAATTCCTACAACAAATGTCACATTTCAAATTTCACATCATCAGTATTATAACTGGATTTATGGAACTTAAATACCGTAGTGAAGCATGCAGATCCAATTAACGGGTCCAAGCCATGGTGGGCACACGGGGGGGGGGCAGAAGTGATCCTCGCCTAGGGTGCAAAATAAGCCGGGGCCAGCCCTGAACAATAGATATCTCCAGAGAAGTCTGAGAAAGGCTGTTACAGGAAATGTCTATTGATTTCTGCACTTCTTCCTCTTCAACCTTTGTGGGTCCTTTTTAGTTTTTTCACAGTCACTCAGTCTATGCTTCACCTTCTGCTCAGACACAGAGTTATAAAGTTTAAAAGTTCAGGGCATGACTTATTTATGGGGCTTTTAGGCTAGTAATTAATATACCCTAAAAGCCCCATAAATAAGTCATGCCCTGAACTTTTAAACTTTATAACTCTGTGTCTGAGCAGAAGGTGAAGCATAGACTGAGTGACTGTAAAAAAACTAAAAAGGACCCACAAAGGTTGAAGAGGAAGAAGTGCAGAAATCAATAGACATTTCCTGTAACAGCCTTTCTCAGACTTCTCTGGAGATATCTATTGTTCAGGGCTGGCCCCGGCTTATTTTGCACCCTAGGCGAGGATCACTTCTGCCCCCCCCCCCGTGCGCCCACCATGGCTTGGACCCGTTAATTGGATCTGTACCCTGGACCTCCCGTTCCCCTGGCACCCATGCTCTTAACACTCACTTTTGCTTTTGTAACTTTGCCTGCTTTGCACATCTGGCTTCCACCAAGGAAGACTCTGCAAAGAAAGGCACTCGCAGTCACAAACAACCTCTGCTTCTCACTTGCCTTGACAGTTCCTTGCTGGGGTTGCCATAAGTCAGTTGCAACTTGAGTGTCCTTATGTAATAGCCCCCCTACTTAGATTCTTCTGTGACTCAGCTGAGTGACACTTCTGTGCCCAGAGGGCTAAGTTCTTTGGTGGAATTGGTGTTTGTATCATCAGAAAGATCATAACATGTTTAAAACTCAGTAATGTTTGCAGCTGAACCAGGATAGCGGGGGGCCAGTTTGGCACCCCTAAGGGCCAGCGTGCTCTAGGCGAGCGCCTAGTTCGCTTAGTGAGTGAGCCGGCCCTGCTATTGTTATCTCTACATCCTCTTTGGCCTTTCTGGGTCCTTTTCGGTTTTGTCACAATGTGGAAAGACAGAGTCAGAAACAATAAGCAGACATGAGACTCTTACAAGTACACAGGGAGTTCAAAGTTCAAAGTTTGCAAGCTGAAAAATTCAACCAAATTCTGCTGAAACCCATGGAAGAATGGAGAGCTGCATGGTAGTGTTGCCAGCCTCCAGGTGGGGCCTGGAGATCTCCTGCTATTACAACTGATCTCCAGACAAAAGAGATCAGTTCCCCCAGAGAAAATGGCCACTTTGGAGGGTGGATTCTGTGGCAGTACCCTGTTGATGTCCCTCTCCTCCCAAAACCCCACCGTCACCAGGCTCCACCCCCAAACTCACCAGGTCTTTCCTAACCCAGAGCTGGCAACCCTAGGGCCATATGAGAGAGAGAGACTAAGATTGAATCAAGTTGAAGAGAAATCACCCAGAAATTTGACATAGCAGTGTGAACACCACTACTCTTCCATGACAGCAACTATTCATGTTTTGGGCCAGCCACCCAACATGGATGGGCTTGTGAGTACAAAGACTCTTTATTTATTTGTCAAATAAAAGTCACATAAATTACAGGTGGAAAATATCACATCCTACCAAATCTCTTTGTTCATTTTCACCTCCTAAAAGATCCCAATAAAACCTTCAAAAATATTGTTCTATCTCTCACCTGCCTAAGAACAGTTGTATCTTAATCCGAGCCACCTATTCAAGACATCCAAACAACATTCAAGCAGTCAGTGCTCTTAGATTTGGACTACCTCCCAAGTAGAGATGGCTTTTCTTTTTTAAACTGCCTATGCTGCTGGTCTGGGTTTTCCTCCTATGTTCTGCTTTCTTTGCTAGCTGCACTTTTTATCCCTCTTTTTCTAAGCAAAAGTATTGTAAAAATATTTGCATAGTATGGTTTATATATTTCTTAATAATAGAGGGGGAGGGGTGGCAGCATGGAATAGTCTGGTCTGGTCTCATGTGGATCTCAGAAACTACACAGCCTCAGTACTTGGAAGGGAGACCACCAAGGAAAACTCTGCAGAGGAAGGCAGTGAAACGCCATCTCTGCTTCTCAGTTGCCTTGAAAGCCCCTTGCTGGGGTTGTCAGCTTGATGACGCTCTACACAAACAATTATCGAGAGGAAAAATGTCCTTGTATCGAAGTATTCAGATTGCTGTTCTGTGTTGTGTGTGTTGGTTGTTAGGTGAATGTGCTTTTTATTTCCCCTGAAGAAGACAACTTTAGATTGAAAAAAGTCAGGCCATCTTTGCTGAGCATCGTTTGAGTATTTGTTGCTTTTATTCTTTTTCCACTCAAACAATACTAGGCTAAGTGGAACAACAGTATAAGGCAGCATAGTATGTTCATAGGAACACAACGATTAAACTAAAGAGCAGTTCCAAAGTTAAGCAACAGATAACGTTTGTATAGGAGAAGCCTGTAGTATACAACTGAATGCTTCAATAATTTGGAGAATATAGGATGCTGCACCAATGCTATCATATCATGTGCAAATAAATGGGTGGGATACTCCTGTGCACTGATTTGTGGACAAAATCGAGAGAGTGCAGAAGAGAGTGATGAGGATGATCAGGGATCTGGAGACTGAGCCCTATGAGGAAAGGCTAAGGGCCTTGGGAATGTTGAGGAGGGGGACATGATTGCTCTCTTTAAATATTTGAAAGGCTGTCATTTAAAAGAGGGCAAGGAGCTGTTCTAGTTGGCAGCAGAGGATAGGACCCGAAGCAATGGGTTTAAATTACATGCAGAAAGGTATCTGTTGTTGTTCAGTCGCACAGTTGAGTCCGACTCTTTGTGACCCCAAGGACCAGATCACCCTAGGCCTTCCTGTCTTCCGCCGTCCTCTGAAGTTTGCTCAATTTCATGTTCATTGCATCTATGACACTGTCTAACCATCTCATCCTTTGCCATCCCCATATTCTTTGACCTTCGATCTTT
>NW_015168725.1:46648-64410 GCF_001447785.1 Gekko japonicus | reverse complement strand
GTCAGGCCCACAGTGGAACTGGCTATCTCCTGCTTCCAGTTCTGTTGCTGCTGCTGCATCATAGCTTGCTTCACCAGACTCTCTTAATCACTCAGCCATTTCATGTTTACCCTTGTGTCCTAGACTCAGAACTCTGAGCATGAGATTTCTGTGGCGAATGTCAATAAATCAAAAGTAGGTTTGCAGCTTACAAATACACACTTGAACAGCATACTCAACAGCAGACATTTTGATGCAACAATTCAGAGCAAGAGGTGTCAGTTATCAGATATACTGTTAAATAAACAAAATATTGCAAGAGTGCGAATGTTTTAAGCATGTTTTTATTTTAAGTTTAAAAAATCTAAAAATATAAAGTTTGTATCTCTACTACTCAGACATTTTGATGCAACAATTCAGAGCAAGAGGTGTCAGTTATCAGATATACTGTTAAATAAACAAAATATTGCAAGAGTGCGAATGTTTTAAGCATGTTTTTATTTTAAGTTTAAAAAATCTAAAAATATAAAGTTTGTATCTCTACTACCTGGCATTACATTTTATGACAAATATGGCCTGGTCCAACAAGGTCTCATTTATGTCAGATCCAGCCCTCATAACAAATGAGTTCAACACCCCTGGACTAGATGGTCTGTATGGCCCCTTCCAACTCTATGATTCTATGAAAAAGAGTAAATTTCATTTCATTTTTTTCTTCCAGCAAAATTCAAATTTCCTTCTAGCAAAAATAAAGGGCATGAGGACTGTTTTGCTTGCTTATCTTTGCATTCGTAACTACTCTGGGTGTCTTAATATAAAATGTCTGGTGTCAGCTGGCCTACTTAGAGAAGACAACATGAAACAGAATATCAACCACTTCCTACTTCCACTTATTTGTCACATCAGATGAGAAGCTTCTACGAGCAGGAGAGTCGAATTATTAAGTAGAGCACATTGGTGCTTTTTTATATATATAAGCCTGTAGTTATATTTCTTTCAACACAGTCAAATACTCCAAAAATGCTTTATTTCATGGCCCAAGCAGAAGGTACATAATAGAGTAAAAGCAAGCCGATGCTTTGGTTTCTGGCTGTTATGAGGAGAGTGATTTGGGGGCTCAAATATTTTGGAGGGGAAGGGAGTAGGAACAGGGGGGTTGCAATTCTCCTGCACCCAGCTGTGGTTATTTGAGGCATAAACGGAGTTGGGTTAAGCTGAGTTGGGTTAGCTCTGGATGTAGGTTCTCTGGGGGTTATCAGCATGGCCTCGTAGGCCTGATGATGCCATACTGCGTGGAAAGAGTGCTCCAAGGAATGGAGAGCAGCATTCTACCTTCTCAGTATTTCTTCCCCATTGGTTTCATTTTCTTAACATAATACTCATTGCAGCTATTGGTCAGGCCAGCAAACAGAGAGAAGTACCCCTTGAAGCTGATCTTCCCATCCCAGCATTCCTCCAGGTTCTTCATGATCCTGTCAATGGCCATTGGGTCCTTCTAGTTTTCCATATATCCCGGGACTTCCTTCTCCATCAGTTGCTGAAGGTCTTCCTTTGTTAGATAGTTCTTGTTGCCAGCAAATTTGTGAAATGTAACACTATTTCCATGGCTTGCTCCAGCTAAGAGGGCATCTTTGTGCTGATCTTGGGCACCTGCCAAGGTGGATCTGAGCAGCTGGAAGGAGAGAGAGGAGCCTGCAGCAATGGCTGGCCAAGAAAGTAAAATTAGCTGCCTCCTCTGCAGTCTCCGCCAGCCAGAGCTAGGCTGGGCAGTGTGTGGAGAGGGAGGCCGGGCCCTCCAGCCGGGCAGGAAAGAGGACCAACCCCTTGGAGAGAAGCCACCACACTACTTTACTCGGGATCAGTATATGATAATGTCTATATAAGAAACTTGGGCAGGTAACTGTGCCTTAGTTTGCCCCGGCACCACACTACTTTACTCCCCCCCGCGGTTTCCTGCCCGTGTGACCGGGGCCTTGGGATGGCAGTAATTAGAAGCAGAGTTGCCCTGGTACCTTTATCCTGATGATGAATAGGGATCATGGGACAAACTTGACTTCTCTGGCCAGTTTCAAATTATGAAATCAAAATATATGGAATATATAGAATTAGTAGACATGTTACCCTGGCAGCCAAGCATTTAAAGATGAAATGTTATATTCAAATATTTGTTAAAGGGAAAATAAACTTGCTCAGGCTGCCATAACCATGAACAAGATCCAAATGGCTCTTTAGGAAACAAAGAACATGGGTGGTGATGACACGAGGTGCCCAGAGACTCTGCTTCCTTGCCTTCTGAAATGCATGGAAAATCAGCTTCATATGCCTCCTTTTAAATTTAACCATGGGGAGAAAAACATCAACAAAGGAATATACACAAACCATTTCAATCTCTGCTGGATTTCCTGTTAAAAAGAAAAACATGTCTAAGTAGATATGGTCATGAATTAGTCTTTTTTCTTTTTTGGTAAAGAATATGAACAGGAGATTGGGGGACTCCCTAGTCAGCAATATGTGTCTTCCTAGTGAGAGGAAAACACCCTGTAAGGCAGACAGGAGGGAGTCTGAATTATTAAAGCTGAAAGAATAATCTACTCCAACTGATCAGAGAGGAGCTCTCTGGAGACAGTGTGGGTTTTTCCACCGGCAGCCTGAATACATCATACGTGAGCTGCATTTCAAACAGCCAGCCATATTTCCATAATGCCATTTTAAGCAGAATTTGTCAAGTAAAGGTTTTCCTTAAAAAAAAAAAAAGCCTTCTGTTTAGGGGAACTAAAAGTCAAATAAAAAATTGTACTAGATAGTATTAGAACAACTGGGTTTTTTTTTCTCTAGGCGTTTGATGTTTCCAAGGGAAGGATACAACTAAATAAAATGACGTAACTGTAAATGCAAAGGATAGCAAACATGAATATCGATGGGCAATTGTGTTTCCCAGGCAACCCCCATCAGATACCTTTCTGCCTCTGGGAAATGCCATTTTCAAATGGTAAATATCACAAACGTACTTATACAAAAGCAAACAAAAGTAAAGAGGAACTCGTAAACCCATAAATGCCTGTTAAACATTAACATCCTCACATTGTGGTGCAGTTATTTGAATCAGGGAAACCTGATCTAACATACTTGAATAATATTTCTCTGCTTTTCTATAAAGTGTTGTAGAATTTGAATTTAGTTTTAATCCTTTAAAAAAAAAATTACAGTAATGAGAGAAGGCACCCCTGAGGCCAATACTGGACAGATTCTATAAATCTAAACCCATGAGCATCATTTCTATTTAGAATGACTTTCACCTCCCAAGGCATCATCTCAGGAAATGCCAGTCATACCGTAAACTAGGCTGATATATAAATATTCACTTCAATTGATCACTGGCAGAAAGATCTCAGTATACTAAGCATTAGCACTGCTGACATGCTGTAGATCTTCCTTTCTGGTATCTGTTTTGATATTAAATGATCTTCAAAATGTAGTATAGAATAAGAGCACCTGAGAACTCCTTGAAAAGCTGCATTCTAGAATTGCTTCACTGGAGCAGAAAACTTTCAGAAATGCAAATCAATAGGGCAGACATTATGGAATCAGTTTCATATCTTCATACCCCATGCTACATGTCTCAGCCATTTAAAATATTTGTCATAAAATTATATAGCATGACAAGGACAAAAGGTAAAGGATGTGCATGCACAGGTGCACTACAAATACACATGGGGCTCTTTTAAAACAGCAAGTGATAATTCACTATTTAGTGATAATTCACTATTTTGTGCAAATTCAGCCTCCTTATCACTGCCTTTGCATCCACTGTGTTTGTGATTCTATTTTCCTGTTTATTCTTCTCTTGTATTTTCCTGCACAAACTGTTCTTCTAAAGGTAAATTATGTTGCAGAAATTTTAAAAGGAATAAACAATCATAATGCTTCCATCACTGATCATTTGTAGAAAAAGAATGGAGATTAACTTACTTTTCGAGGGCCACAGCAGTGAAAGAATGAATAGGGAGGTCATTTCAGTGACAATTTTGGAACAATATTGGCATACTATAAAATCCAGATAAGAGGAAGGGTATTATTTGCAGAAACTGCATTGGGAAGATGGAAACCCCTAAGAATAGCCCTATATAATTATTCAGTTCTATCATGTCACTAAGAAAACAGCACCACAATGGTCAGCCACAAGGCTGTCAATTAACAAAACCACAATAATAATCTGCAATATTAAATATTCTTTTGGTTTTGAAGAAGTAGTATTTTGAACTCATCCCCCTCCCACCACCTTATTTATATTTTGGATACTAATGAGCTTTCTCTTGGAATGATAGATTTCTTTTTCCCCAGAAATTCTATATTTGCTCCTGCTCGGCACAGACACATCATGACAAGGCCACTACTGAACTGTAGTGTGAATCCACAGCAGGAAACAGCATGTTGTGTTCCCCGGGGAAGCCCGCGCACGTGGTCGGGCTAAGGACCCAAGCTTTACTCCAAGAGACAATAGCGTAAACAGATCCTAGCACGCACCTATGGGGAAGCTAGGATCCTAGGAGGGACCTATGGTCTCGGGATTGCACTGTAAATATCCAATCACAGGTGTGTGTGGGTGGGTGGGTGTAGTGTGAGTTGTGAATATAAGCTGGCCTGCGAGCCGGCAAAGGTATCTCTTGTTCTTTCATCTATAATAAAGTATGCGCTGAAATCACTACGCTATGTATCAGTCTCAGTACTTTATACAGCAGCTCAAACAATTGCACCAGTGTCCCTTTCCATTGCTGTGACCAGTGTATTTATGATGTTCTGGATACAGAAAATCCGCAATCCTGGCAGCATGTACTTTGTAAAAAACACATCTACATGAGGCATGTCCTGCCCTTGTGCTTTCCTTGGGCTTCCTGATTAGACTGTTGGACTGCAGACTTAGCCATCACAGTACTATTTCAAAAACTTGATACAATTTCAGTTAAATTCAGTTTCTTGTGGAAGTCAGTAAAAGGTTAGAATTGTCAATCTCTGATCAACCATGTGCCAATGGCTTTTGGTCCATATCCAGCCGCACAGCTTCCTCCAATTGAACAGTATTTCTGTTTGTGGAAGAGAGAGTGGCAATTTCCTCCACCATTGAAGACTCCCACTTTGCTCCCTCTACTGCTCATGAAGGTTCGCTGACCACCAGCAACAAAATTTAAGGGGACTCAGTGGGCTGCAGCAGGAGGGGGAATTAGGAAAGCCCCACTGGAGTCCATGGATGGTTGGATATAAACTCCACTGACCTTGGCTGTCTGGTCTGATGAATATCAACCACACAGAGAGCAAAGTCGGAAATAATTTAACATTTGTCTCGTTATCAAAAGAGTAAAAGCTTCAGGATGAGGGGTCCCAAAGAGTGAGAGAAACATTTGTACTATCTTTTCACCCAGAGTTCCTCAAGGTGAGAGAGCCTCTGGGGACAATGCTAACCTGAGACAGGGAATTTCACAGTCTAGAAGTATTACATACATCATACTTATTGTTAAACTTTGTCAGCATTGTGAGTTCCTATTGGAAAAAGAAGACCAGTGCTGGAACATCTATGATACCAGTGGTCAATTTTGAAGTTACTAAAGCAAAAAGATCTTAAAATGGTAATCTATTTTAGTTTAATAATATGTTACCAATAACTGGAGCATCAATTATCTTTTCTTTAAACTTTCAAACAACATTTATTACAGCCACCAGATCAGTCAACAACAAAGCACAGTTTACATATAAATGTTAAATTAATATACAGGGATTAAAATTCATAATCATATGGTGCTTTAATTATACATAAAAATTATTTAAAAATTGAGGATATCTGCTTTCTTGTGGAAAGGGTCTCAGCACAGAATTTGGCCACTGTAGAGGTGGTTGTACATAATGTAATGCAGCCCGTTTTGAGATTATTATACCTCTACTGGACAAGATTGCTGGACACTCAAATAAAGCCTGGCTTGGATATTTTCTATCTGACATAAATCCTAAAATTACTTACCAAGTTGCCAGATTTTGTGTGTTGATCATGAGGATATGGAAATTGTATTATAACTAGGCTCAAATTTGAATTCTGATTATATTATGTATGCATGTATGTATATATATAAATAAAAGAATGCTTTAATTATAATTTTCATGTATAAGGATGGTCTAATGACTGAAATAAATGTATACATACAGGTGGTCTCATTGGAGTGGTCTGCAGGGAGGAGATATGTATAGAATTTTTCAGATCTTCCTGGGCACTTGGATAGAATAGGGGTAAGATAAGTGGAATGGATGTCCTTATAAAATGGTCAATATTCTTTAAACATTATAATAAGCCAGTGGGTATCCAGGGGCCACCAAAAGCACTGTGAGAAACTAACTAAGGCAAGGGGCTTTTCCTGGATAATTCACTGCCTTGTTTCTCTCTTCACGTAGCAAAACAGAATGCAAATGAGTTAGAGACTAACAAAGTTCCTGTATAAGCTTTCCATGAGTCAGACCTCACTTGTTACCAGCTGCTACTATCCCTCTTGTCCTTGTGTTGCATACCCTGTGGTTTCTTGAAGGAGGAGCAAGAGAAAAAATATGCTCTCCAGCAGGGCTTTTTTTGTAGAAAAAGCCCAGCAGGAACTCATTAGCATAATAGGCCACACCCCTGATAGCACAGCTCATTAGCATATTAGGCCACACCCCCGTGTTACCAGACGTGTAGTCATTCAGCCATACCCACCTTTTGCTTCTTATTCGGTTTACCTTGTTTGTTGTCAAAACCCAGGGCTTTTTTTGTAGCAGTAACTCCTTTGCATGTTAGGCCACACACTCCTAATGTAGCCAATTCTAATGAGTTTCTGCTGTTGGGTGTGGCCTGTTATGCTAATGAGCTCCTGCTGGGCGTGGCCAACTCAGGAGCCAGCCGGAACTCCATTCCTGTGTGTTCCTGCCCAAAAATAGCCCTGCTCTCCAGGGTTGCCAGCACAGCGGTAGCAGCCCTACTTCCAATGCATGGAGTGAATAAACTTTTGCAGAGGTTTTTAAAACCAGGGCTGTTTCCCTGGATGGCACACAGCAGGTGCCCACTTTATGTAGGAGCTTCCACATCACACTGTGCTCTTTCCAGGACTGATTTCCCACAAGCTGCTGCTCCACCTTCCCTCTTCCCTTTCCCCCGATTGTGTGCATCAATTTCCCACTAATTGCTGTGCAGCTGCATTTTGACCTGCAGCTTCGCCCGATTTTCCCCGCATCTTCTTGATCCTATTTTTTTTAGTCCAGATGTGGCTTGTGGGGTTCCTGGATCTTTCCCTTGTATGCCATAGCGAAGAAAAAGCTTATTTGTTCCAACTTAAAGGAGAAACCGCATACCAGTTGCAGGCAGAGCCTCTTTGGGGGGCCAAACTTAGGGCTGTCTTCAAAGGGGCCATGATCTGCTCCAGCATTCTTTTCAGCCCTTTAACAGTTTGTTTGTTTAAAAAAAAGATTCATCCATGGCTCAGCTGTGACCCACTGTTCAACTGTTGGGGGTGGTTGGTGGGCTGCAGAGGAGCCCAGCAAGATTGTCTTCAGGTCGGCACTCTGCCCTGAATGGGGTGGGGAAAGGCCAGTGCCAGCAGCAAGTGGTGCAGGAAAGGGCTGTGTGAATGCAGTCCGTACACAACTCAGTCCTGCTCACTACTGCTTGCATAGCTGATATTGGGAGCCAACTGCCCCTAAGGCTCCTCTGTCTGCCTAACCCTTTATCTTCCTCCTCCTACATGCACCCACTTCTGCACCTGAGGACTTTAGCAAAATGGGGGTCCGCTGAACCCCCACAAATTCAAAATGGTACCCAAAGCACAAATAAAATACAAAACACACAAATGCAAGAAGAGCATACAAAGACAGAGAAGCTCAACACAGCATGTTAAAATGGGTATGTCATATACATAAGAAAGCTGTACCTTCTGAAGATTTCTCAGGACCACTGCTGTCCAATGCTCAGAGTATCATGTTTAGACCTGGGAGACTTAGCACAAATTCAAGGACTTGAACCAAGGATTTAGGCAAGATCATCTCTCTTCTTCAGTCAATGGACATTCTGTGAGCAAAGCAAGGCAAAACTATAGAATTATTAACAATAATCTCAAGAACATCAGTGATGGAAACTGCAGGAGCTAAAAAAAATCCCACTGATGCTTTCTATAATAAAAAAAATGAGCTAGTTGGTGTATGGCTGTTTTACTGGGGGAAAGTCTGTCCTTTTAAAAATCCATGGTATCATGATAGCTTGAACTGTAATATTAAATAGGTAAGAAAGAATTCTCATTTTCTTTGCTTACATTTAGAGCACTCACTCCCTTGACAGGACTTGTAAAGAAGAGGGAATTGCCAGTTTTAAAGTTTACCTTAGCAACACCTGATATGTAACAGATGTGGAAGCATACAGTTTCCTTCAAGTGAGCAGTTCAAGTTCTTAATGCCCCACCAGGTAACTTATTAGTTATGGTTTTGGCCTTGGTTCCTGCAGCATGAAGCTAAACTGAATCAGCAAGATTATCCAGATTGGAAAATACCAGGTCAAGGGAAGCCATCACCAGAGAGAGAGAGAGAAATAAACTGAAAAGTTATTGGCCATGGGCTTTCTCCCTGAATATGATTAAGCCACAACTTAAATAACTGTTGATTACGTGCGCAAACTTTGAACCCACAGATATACACTTCTTTCAAATCTGTATGTCTGCAATTCTCTTTGGGCAAAATCCAATTTCTTCCATGGAATGCCCTTGAAATATTAGGTGTGCATAGGATTGCAGTCATTAAAGACATTAAAAATTGAAGAAATCTGCTCTCATAATAATGGCTTCTAAAATGTCATTAAAATTCAATGATGTTTTTTGAGTTCCCAGTTCATAAATGCTGCCTGTCGAGGACTGCCAGTCTCTAGGTGGGGGCTGGAGATATCCTGGAATTACAACTGATCGCCAGACGACAGAGAGCAGTTATCCTGGGGGGAATGGCTGCTTTGGAGGATGGTGGACTCAAGTGTTCCCTCTAAGCTGAGTTAGTGTGAGCTAGCTCACAGTTTTTTAGCTTCCCGCTCACACATTTTTGTCTTAGCTCAGGAAGGAGGGCTCCAGAACAAACTAATTTAGGCAGTAGCCAAATCACTTGCTCACAACTTTAATGCCAGTAGCTCACAAAGCAGAATTTTTGCTCACAAGACTCCATAGCTTAGAGGGAACATTGGTGGACTCTATGGCATTATACTCCAGTGAGGTCCATCCTCTCCCCAGATCTCGCACTACCAAGGCTCCATCCCAAATCTTCAGGAATTTTACTGGACTGGAGTTGGTAAGCCTATTCCTGTCAGAATGTTGATTCTTGAACCAGGAACTGGACAGCTGAAACGTTTGCGTAGTACATTGGCTGGCTACATGAAATCTTTGAATTTGTGAGGCTTGGTATAATTACTATAACAACTGGGCCTCCCATTCTTACAATATTATAGTTCCTATTACTTTCAGTGTCTTTACATCCTCCTGTTTTAGATTCAAGTAGGTTCCACATAGCTATGTGATCTTGACCACATCACTTCTCTACATGAATGAGTACAAAGCAAAGGACATTTAAGTTTTATTTCTAAGTTATCTTCAGACTTAAGAGCTATAGTGATGTTGGCACAGCCATGGACTTGCACTAATAAACTTTATATTTTGCTTAGATTAGCAACATGGTGATGGTTGTATTGTTAGTATTTTTTCAGAATTATACCTCTGGGCACAGTTACCTGCAAACATTTCACCAGAAGACATTTTCTATACAACCTGTAAAAAGGGAGGGGCTGTACATTAAAGTGCAAGAATATTCAAATTCTGACCATATATCAGGTCGGAAAATTGATGGTAGCAGAAGTGGTGGGATTGGAATGGGACTGATCCAGCTGAGCAGCCTCTTTCTGGGTAGCAGTCTGATCCACACCCCCTCATTATCCCTCTCTTCCTCCCACCCCCATTAGCTCTCAGAGCAGACTAGGTGCAATAATCCACTGCCACCAGTCATGCCTGGGAGGGTTCCTTAACGTTTCCCTTCATTTCCTCGACCGTGCCTCCTGTATTGTGAGCAATGTTCCCTCTAAGCTGCAACTAAGTCTGGATAAGCAACACTAAACACCATGCCAGAGTTCTTAAAGCTTTATTAAAGATTGCATTCAAGACAGAAAATCAGAAGGTAGAAAAAGTTAAATGCTTGTGTAACCCATGCAGTTTTGTAGCTATTAACAGCATACAGGGATCAGGCACTCCTGCTTTTGCCAATAGGTGGTGTAGCAATTAACTCCCTTTCCCCCCTCCTATACTTAGTTAATGAGCATGCTCAGTGCTTGTAGCCTTCCCTAAAGGAGGCTGGGTATTCCCAGCAGCCAGCAGTTCAGCCTGGCCCAGGAAGAGGCAACATCATTAGAAGGGTGGGGAGAGGCCTGTATAGACTTTGCTGTGTTAAGGCCTGCCTTGAATTATTGCAGGTAAATGCTGTTAACCAATGTAATTATTAGAGATAGTGCTGCCCCCAGCCAGCGTTTAACTGTAGTTAAGTAGAACTGCCATATATCTTTAAGAGCAGTTGCCCCTGGGAATTGAAGTCTTTAGTTAGGCATCCCAAAGAATCCCTGAGACTGGCTGATTAACAGTCATTTCCTGCACCCAGAGGCGCGGGGATTTGAGTTTACAGCTTTCTTCCCGTCTCTTTGTCTACTCTTTAAACGGCAAAGGAGGTGAGAGCACGCAATCTTTTTCACCATGAGCCAGTGAACTGAATTAGATTACAAAGATGTGAATTTCACCAGTTATTCAGCTTTGATTGTGAGTAAAGAAATCTTCTGAATGCATGTGGAGCTTAATAAAAAATGATTTAATTCTACTTTACTCTGGCCGTGCGTTGAATCACGTCCAGAAGGCGCTGTTGACTCTGACTTAGCGCCAGACGGAACAGAGATCCTTTCAAACAAAGGTGAAGTTACTTCTCGGGAAGTTATTAAATGTTGGTTTGGGACTATTCAGATTCTTAATAGTAATTTCATATGATTGTGAAAATATGTAATTTTATAGTTATTGATCCTTTTGAAACTGTTGCAATACATCTTCCTTAGTATTCTGTTTGTTAATGCAACCGAGCAGTTCAGCCTGACCCAGGAAGAGGCAACATCATCAGAAGAGTGGGGAGAGGCCTGTATAGACTTTGCTGTGTTAAGGCCTGCCTTGAATTATCGCAGGTAAATCCTGGATCCAACTGAGAAGAGCTGCAGCCTCCCAAGTACAGCCTGGAAACCTCATATGATGTTCCAGTATCTGTGAGCTTACAATATATGGACCTACAAAAATGCATTATCTATGTGCTTAGTATTTTTTTTTGTTCTGTGCATCCCTGTGGATGCTGAAGATATCTGTAACCTGTAATATCCTGAAGATTCATTGCTATGAAGCAACCAACCAGGAATGAATGAGGATTCACATGAAAACCGCCATGCTTTGTTTATATAAAGAGTTTATTTTAAATGTTAAAGTGCATTGGTTGTATTGCCTCTCTTATGTCTGTGTTTAAGTATATGTGTAGTTGCAGCAGTTATACATTCTTAATAACCATAGGTGGGAGTTCCGCTGTCAAAACCGACTGAACCTGCCCACTCCCCCTGCAGATATTAGGACCTTAGTGGGTTACACTTGCATAAAAGAAAGCCTGCACTGACAGAAAATCTGGGCAAAGCAGTTAGACTTTGTCCAAAAGCCAGTGCTATGCAATGGACAGCTCTTGCACAGACATGCAGAGAAGCTGGTTAGCTTGCATTGGGAGAGCTGGGGCAGTTGGACTGGAATTTAAATTGTGCACCTGCTCAGCAAAAAAAACAAAAACCCAACAACAATGGGGATTTGGCCCAAAGTAAACAAACACCAGGAATATGGTTTAAAATGGTAAGCAGGTACAGAAAAAGCAGCAGAACATTCATGAATGCAGTTGAAATTAAAGTGGTCATGTACTGATTTTCTGATCTAGTCCTTGGATTCAGTTGGCTGACCCATGCTTCCTGCAAGGGTGCACAAATTCCACCACCAGAAGCCCACTGCCACAGAGCAAATGCAGGAAATAGACTCCTGAGCTCCTTGGGAGGAGAGCTTATAGGTTTTGTAGCCAATGACTGAGGTTGCCATGAAGCCACTTGTGGCAAGATTCTTACACTTGACGGCACTAGGAGGAAGAAAAAAATCTCACATCTCTACTCTGGAGAGAGGGGAAAATCCCTGTTAAGCACATGGCTGCTGAGTTGTGGCCTAAATGCCAGAGAGAGATACTCTGGGTATCTGAGGCCATTCCTTAAAAGAAATGGTGCCAAGGGAGAGTCAGCAAAAACTGGCAGCATCCATGCCTGTGATTCATTACGGTGCTTTGAAATGCCCATTTTTTTCACACCTGCATACCAACAGCAGGAGAGTGACTGAAAGGAGTTTTTAAAGTTTTATGTGTCTATTTGGGTTTTCATTTGATGCCTTTTGCCCTACTCTAGGCCAGCTCTATCACTAGGCCAGCTCTATCACTAGGCCAACCTTGGTGGCCGCCTAGGGGCACAGACATCAGGGGGCGCAGAGAAGCTCCCTCAGAAAAGGCACCACTTCTGCAGCCACTCCCTCAGAAAAGGTGCTCCTTCTGCAGCCCTCCCTCCGGATGCCTGGGCAGGGGCGGAGCATCTTCCCCAGTTTTCCCCAGGAGCATGCTGCTGAGTGCTAGAAAAAAGCCTCTGAGAGGGAGGAAAGCCCCCGGGAAGCTGCCTGGAAGGGGCTGTCTTGGCGCCCCTGGGCTTGGCCTACTCTGGTGGGGCGGAGATTGGCAGCTCTCCCGGGACTCCCCCTGCTGCTGCACCAAGCGAAGGAGGAGGAGAGGGAGGTGGCAAAGTGGGAGTGCACACCAAGTCCCTTCGCTCAGCCAGCAAGCAGGGGGAGCCCCAGGCTGGAGGTGGGCGCGGGCGGCCACATGCTGGTACAGCCACTGGTAGTTGCTGCCTGCAGGGGGAAGCTGCCAGATGGCCATGGCAGGAAGAAACAGAGAAGCCTTGCCTGCTTAGACCCCTCGGAAGGGATGGCACCCAGCCAAGCTAAGGCTGATTTCCCACCCGCCACACGAGCTCTTCCCAGCTTATGCCTCCCCGACCAAGAGGAATTCCAGCTCGTGATGTCAGTGGGGGTGAAGGAGCGCGCTTCGAATCTTTGGGCTCCTCCTGCCCCCCCCCATGGCCCAGAGAGTCAAAGCCAGCCTTGCCTGCTTAGACCCCTCAGAAAGGATGGCAGTGAGGGAATGTAAGATTTTGCCCCATGTTTACCAGGAGAGCGGGGGGGGGGTCAGTGGTTCCTGTAATAATGTCTGAGCAGATATTCAGCCCCTAGCATTTGGTTTTTCTTTTTTTGTTGTTTTGTTTTGTGTGCTGAACTACTGTGTGTGCCCGTCTCACCTCCTCGTACTGATCATCAGTCCACGGGGTTGCCCGTAGACATGGGGGATCTTTTTCTTCCTCCTCCTCTGCCGCCCCACAGGTCTTCTTCTTTGCCCTTCCAACCTTTTCTCCCAGTCCAGCCCCAGACTCAGTCCTGTAGCAAAGCCAGTTTCAAAAGGCGGTAGTTGGAAGACTTGCACCAGGTCTCTAGGAAGCCCAGCTCTATCGCTTTAACCTTCTCAAGCCCTCACAGGCCAAAAAACCTTGGGAGGAGCACCCGTGCTGGTCTGAAGTCAGAGTAGGAGGACAGCCTCCAGGTGGTGGCTGGAGTGGATATCTCATGCTATTACAACTGATATTTAGGCAACAGAGATCAGTTCACTTGTAGAAAGTGGCCACTTCAGAAGGTGGACTCTATGGCATTATACCCCATTGAAGTCCTTTCTCTCCTCAGGCATTGCACAAATCTCCAAGTATTTCCCAACCTGGAGTTGGCAACCCTAGTGAATGTTCCCCTAGGCTGGGATACAGCCCATTCTACTCCCTCAGAGTTCTACCAGGTCATTCAGATTTTGTGTTTTTCATTCTTCCTAAAATACATTTATGTTTGAAAATTGGTGGGCGCATTGGGGGGGGGCGCCAGAAGGTATCCTTGCCCAGTGTGCAAAAAAACCTGGGGCCGGCCCTGACTCTAGGTATAAAGCTACAGTGCTTTTGTCAGTCATGGAGGAAGGCTGCCACCTAGTCTTCTGAGCCTTTCTTCTCCACGCATGACTGGGGGGAAGGAGATAAAGCACACACTGCTAACATGAGTAAACCGTGCAGCTTCATTTACTTGTTGTGATAGGTGCAGTGCTAGTAATGAGTGCAGGAATCATTTTCAGTCATGACTTGCACGTCTACTGCATCAGTAATAGGGTTGCCAGGTCCCCCCTGGCCACTGACAGAGGATGGAGGAGGTAGGCTTTCCTGATCAGGTTGGAAGACTCCTGGAGATTTGTGGGTGGAGCCTGGGAAGGACGGGGGGCCTCAGTGGGGTATAATGCCACAGAGTCCATCCTCCAAAGCATCCGTTTTCTCCAGGTGAACTGATCTCTGTAGTCTGGAGATGAGTTGTAATTCCAGGGGATCCCCAGGTCCCTCCTGGATGCTAACATCCCTGAAGAAATGTCTATTTATATTATGTTGCCAGCCAGGTTTTTATTCAAAATGGCTATCTGGGTATAAAGGGAGAACATCACTCTTTGGCCAGGGATTGGACTTGAAAACCTCTTGGAACACTTTTAATTCTGATTTCATGAAATAAATTGAACACAGAGAATGAACAAAATATAGTACTTGCAAGCTGCCAGAAATCCAATAAACCACATATTAGTAAATACTACTTTTTTTTTAGAAGCAACCCCTTTGTCAGAGGCGATCAGCCCCTTTTATTTCCCATTTAGTTTCATTTCCCCCTATTATTTCATTTCCTATTAAAAGGTAAATGTTTCCCTTGCTCGAAAGCCAGTTGAATCCAACTCTAGGGGGCGGTGCTCATCTCAGTTTCCAAGACGAAGAGCCAGCGCTGTCCAAAGACGTTTCCGTGGTCTTGTGGCTGGCATGACTAAACACTGAAGCTCACGGAATGCTGTTACCTTCCCACCGAAGCAGTACCTATTTATCTACTTGCAGTTTCTTGCTTTCAAACTGCTTGGTTGGCAGGAACTGGGGCCAAAGATGGGAGCTCACTCCATCTCGCAGCACTAGGGTCTCGAACTCATTTCCTATTAGTCTTTAGTAAAATCTGAATCACTGTAACTCAGTTCTGAGTGTCCTTTGGAACTGAATGTCATTCTTCTATGGTTAAAACTTGGAGAGGGGTATACATTCTCTTTGGCATTTCCACAGTTTTTCTTAATGAAATAGTCCTTTGTTATTTCGTAAGCTCTCAGAATAGGTGCCAAAAATGCAGTGAACAGCCAATTCTATTCACTCATTGAAACAATGAAATAACCTACTCTGGTTTGTGCTCTACTCAAATCAATACAGCTGCTGCTTGAAAATGGAGATGGTAGGCAAAGGCTCCTGGATTTGGCCCTTTGCCTTGGCATTTTGTGCTTCATGAAATATAAATCAGATAGGAGAAAGGCTGTTGACAAATTGGAAAGCATTCAGGAGGAACTCTACCAGAATAATAAGAAAGTTTAGAAAACAAGTTGTACCAGGGAAAAGCCGGGGATGTTTCATACTGAGAAGTAGAGGGGGGGAGGGGGTTGCGTTGACTGTTTTCAAATATTTAAAAAGGTCATCAGATAGGAGGAGGACACCAGGAGCTACAAACTGCAAGTGCAGAAAAGTAGACAGAGGCCAAGAAAATCTTCCCACATACATGACAAGCTAATTCATGGAATCAGCAGTCTACATAATATATGGAACTGTGTTCATGGCAAGTTTTCAAGAGAAGACTGGACAGTCACCTCCAAGGGATGCAGAAGGTTTAAGACTTTACTTTAAAGATGAGTGAGTGAAGGCACACATTCACCATATTTAGTCCTTCACAATCATGCACTGGAGGAGATTATTATTAGGACTGGAAAGAATCCTGAAAAAATGGATTTTACTGATTTTTGTAAACCTTTCCCATTATAAAAAAACAGAAAAGGCGCTCTTCCACAGCAAACATGCAGATTTCACATTTAACATTTTTGAGAAGGAACCAGTCCCCATTTTTACAAAATAAACTAAAATTTCAGGCAGCTGCTGCCAACTAGAGTAGGGGGTGCTGGATTAGAGGTCACTGAGTCTGTTTAAAAGATTGCTGGCATCTGCACCAAATATTTTCCCAGTAAAAAGGTTAGCAATATTTCTTGCAGCTATGTGAGGTCAATATTCCATTTCTCCCTTCCACTTAGCTTCTCCCCCTTCCACTGCCCCATGCTTTTGGTCTCTCATAAATCCTTAGTATATACTTAGAAAGGTTAACAAATTAATTTTTGATGGCATGATCCCAAGGAGATTATAAAAAAAATGGATGAAGATTGGCAGAAACAAGGGCTGCTTAATTTGGAACAAGGGGCATTTTGTGATGTTAATCCACACCCACAAGCTTTTCTGCTTTTTCTGTCCAAAATCCCACACTACACCACCTTTAAGGACTGTCTGAACCACTGGTGGTATTCATCTTACACAGTGCCTCACTTTTGACTTTCACATTGTTGCAAAGAACTGGGCTACATGTCATATTCTCTTTCAAAATAGATTTATCCTAACATGACTTTCTCTAAGTCAAATCAAACTGGAAAAGCTACTGTGATTCCAAGCATAAGGCAATTACTGGCAAAAAGCAAACTGGCAACAGTGCTCTAGAGAAAGGATCTGCTAATAGGCCATTTTGCTGTGCTTACCCTAGCCATTTGTGGTTTGAGGACAGACATCTCTGTATCAGTTACTTACAGTCTCTAAAGTTTTGTTAGATCATCCTTTTCTTGTGCAAAACTAGCATACATGAATTGGAAAAGAATACTCAGCTGTCAGAAATAGGGATGGGCACAAACTGGGAAAATGCAGTTCAGTTTGGTTTGTGGTTCATGGTTGAACCATGAATCAAACCAGGACACTCATTCATGAACTGAACTGGTCCATGGCCCTGCAAACCCCATTGAAAGGGACCACTGTCCCTTTAAATGGGGATTGCAGAAAGTCCAAAAAACAGCTGAGTGGTGGGGAGCTCCCAGGCACTCAGCGGTTTCTCATGAAGAACAGAAAGCTTTCTGCTCTTCATGAACCATCACAAGTCACCACAAATTGCGCCAAAATTAGTGGTAGTTCATCCTTTGGTTTGCAAACCGCAAACAGCCCAAAATTCGTGACAACCTTTAATTCAGCAGCTGCTTTGTGCCCATTGCTAGTCAGAAAGTTATATACTTACATGTAGGATAGAAAGATGATGCGGGGCAGAAATAATAATGGAAATATTAAGTACAAAAGGCATACATTTCAGGTTACAGAGTGCTAGTACATATCTGCTGCAGGAATTTCTCCAATGCAAATATTAATAGTTAATACTACTAATACTACCAGTATTTTCCACCCTCTTCTCTGTTCCATATCTCTGGAACACACCTGCATTAGCTTCTGCTTTATGGCACAGTATTTTAGACATCATTTCACTGCACTTTGCATAGCAAATGATTAGGGACACCATTGTGCCTTTGTGAAAGGACTATGCTGGGATGTGTGGTAGGAAACTACTAATGAATATGCAGTCTGAACAATACTCTGTTCTGAAATACTGGAAAGGTTCCTGTTCCAGGTTTTTATTTTTTTAAGTACCCATGGGTACACTTTTATT
>NW_015168725.1:42520-46119 GCF_001447785.1 Gekko japonicus | reverse complement strand
TTGAATCCTTTCTTTTAGTTTAACGGCTACTTCCTTCGGTTGTTCCATAATAAATGCAATATCATCAGCAAAAGCTAATAGTTTGTATTCTTCTCCTTTCAATTTTAGTCCAATAATCTCTTTATCCCTTCTTATTACGTTGTTTAATACCTCTAAGGCTAGGATGAATATAAGAGGATTCTCCCCGATATCCAGGAGCACATAGATTTTCTTCTGATCTGAATTATTTTTTTCATTGTCCAGCTTCAGTTTCTTGGGCAGAAAAGATGGGAGAGGGGTAACAGCAGTAAGGGAAGAGATCAAGAAAATCATCATCAGGAGATACATGCTTTTGTGCAAAAGAAAATTTCCATTAATGCTAGGGAAATTTTGACTTTCACCAGTTCCCTCCAAACTGTTCCTGGGGGTTCCCAGTCCCCCAGCAGCAGCATTTGGGGGAAATTTGAGGTTGCAGTAGGACAGCAGAGGTGAAGAAGTCCCATGTTACCAATCAATAACCTTTCTAGCAGCAGGTATCTTCTGAAAGATCTAAGTTGTATGAATATTTTCACCTTCCATCAACTATTGCATTGTCTCGCTGACTTGTGACAGCTTTCCAATTAGCTGCATTGATACCAGCTGTGGAAAAGAAAAAAGACAGTGTCTTTCCTTCCTTCCCTAGAATAACAGAAGTGTGGGAACAAAGGAGGTTTTCAATGCTGACACCACAAGGAAATGTTAAACTCTTTTTTTTATTGAACTCTCCTAAAAAGGAGAGAATTTTATTGCTTTAAATTTTACAGAAAAAAGGAGAGGGTATATAGAGGGATTAAGAAAAGGTCGAGTGATGAGTATATTAGTATATTAATCTTTTAGCCATATTAGTACAGTCCATAACTTCAACCATGAGCAGTCGATCTTCTTTCTTCATTACCTGTCAAAGATAAAAGTTAGATTAGTAAAGTCCTTTTGGGTTAGCATTAAGATTATCTTTGCAGCACACTCAAAAGTTCAAAAGTCCATCAGACGTTGTGGCGTCTGCCTTCTCTCTTAGGTTATAGGAGACACCTCCTGCTGCTCCTTTCTCCTCCGGTTCTTCGTCTCCTCCCTCCGGGTTGCTGCCTTCGTCGCTACTGAAAATTTTCCACTTAGCGAGTTCTGCTTCTTCCTCTGAGCTGGCGTGTCTCTTCAAAAAATCTTGTGCTTTGAAAATGGAGTCAATCTTCTCTCTTTTGTCTTTAAACTTAAAGACCAGTCCTTCTGGAAACAACCACCTGTAGTTAATTTGATGATTTTGCAAGAATGTGGTCAGTCCTTTGTATGCCTTCCACTTCTGTCGAATTTCAAATGGTACATCTTTTAAAATCCTTATAGTTTGCTCTCCAATTTTCAAGGGTTTTGCTGAGGTCGCTTTAAGGATCTGATCTCTTACACGTTGTTTGGTAAATTTGACAACCACTTCTACTGGCAGATTGTTTTTCTTTGTAAAGTTAGAATAGGATCTGTATACCAGATCCATTTCTTCGCTTAATTTATCCGCTTCACTGCCCATTAATATGCTTCTGAGATCTTCTTTTTCCGCTTCTTGAATTCCTTGAAATCGAAGAGTCAAATTTGTAACATCAGTAACTTATTTTCTTGCATTTCTTGCTTTCTTTTCATTTTGCTGACCTTCTTCTTGATTTTCTGCATATCCTCTGTTGAGACCAGACATTACTTTGCAATCTCCTCCATTTTCTTGGCTGTATCCGTTAACTGCGTCTGTTGACTACTGAGAACACTTTCCATGCTTACTAAAGTTTGGCTGATTTCCTGCATCTGGTCCAGCAGAAGGCGAAGCATCTCACTTTCTTGGTGATTGACAGCCATACAGGAGAGGCGGGAACCAAGACCAGAAATGACTGTTAGCTTCTTCGCTTGCTTTTCCTTCTCCTTGTCTTTTTTAGCCCCCGACATCTTGGCTGATTGTTTACTATTTAAAAGTCCGTGCCGCACTGCTTGGGAAGCAATCCCTTTTCTTCACATTAACAGAATCCCCCAAAGGTAGCTTTACTGCTTTCTATTTCACTCCCCCCCCTTATGCAGCTTACAGTCCCAGTCTTATCGGGGGGGCATTCCACCCTCCTCCCTTCTCTTTAGCGCTTATTCAATGGGGGGGGAGATGCGCTTATAAAATGTTAAACTCTTTCTGCCCTTACCATGTGGCTGCGTGCAGCTGTCCATTCTAAATACACTCAGAAGATAAAGTCACAGATCTTTCAACACCTCATCTGCTCTGACTCTAAATGACTTGGGCCCCCCATTATAGTCATCATGTGGGGAAAGGGCTGCAGGAATCTATTTCAAGTAGTGCTGTGGAGCTGGTAGAACATACAGAGTAGCCCTAGTTTTAGTATTGTGGAGATTTATCTTTGGAGGACTGTTTTTTTATTTATTCTTTTATGTATTTTCAGTTAACACAGTTTTTGTCTGTTCTCTCTCATACACCTTATTACACTAAAGATTATTATCTTAATGAACTGTAAACAAAAACATTGGGGTGAAAAATTAAAATAATCCATGTATAGCCCATTCTCCATGTGGTATGATAAAGTCAATAGCTCTTTTAATCTTTCACTTTGACTGTTTACTGTCAGGATTCATGGTTTTGCCAAAGTTTCTTTTTCTTACAGTCACAGTGCTGGATTATTTTGAACCTATACAAAATTGTTAAGTCTGCGCTCAACAAAATAGCCAGGGAGTGATTCAGCAAAACTCAGGTTTATTTCAGCTCAACGATCAACTTCTCTGACACGGTACAACTTCTCTTGATAGCCCGAACTCTGATCTGATCTGATCAGACATATATTTCCATTGCAGCTTGTTCAGTATTTAAACATTCCGGGCTAATATAGCCATGCCTACTATACAGATAAACAAACTATCAGGTTGAGACAATAAGGACCAATCAGAGTCTTTCCCGCTTATATACATTTGAATCCGATTGGACGCAGTAGTCTTGAACTTCAATCCCTGTTCAAGACGAAGCTTAACATTGCTTCCCTATGAGATGATTCACAATCATCTTAATGCATTCTAGGCAGCATAGAATACATTACAAATCCCTCCCCCCTAAGCAAATACAATTATGAACAATCATAGTCACTCAGGTAGGCAGGTGCTCGGCGATTTCTCTGAGACCTACGAAGTGGACTGGTCTCAGGGCACATTGCTGTCAGTGGCACTCCATAGGACTCTGGGACCGCAGAGTCAGGAACACTTCCCTCTAATTCTGCTGGTTCGAGAGTAGGGGTCTGCCCTGCCTCAGGAACAGTACTGATGCCCTCAGGCCCGTCAGTACTCACCTCCGGTGGAGGTCTGGGAAGGTCCTCGGGGTCTGTGGATTCAGTTGGCAGCGCGTTGGGACGGTCAGTTGCCCACCATTGCCTCAACTGATCTATGTGCCGACGCCACTTGCATCCATCTGCAAGCTCGACAACATACATTCGTGACCCGACAATTTCAACAATAGTGGCTGGAAGCCACGAGTGACCACTTGCATAGTTCTTAGCAAAAACTTTTTCACCTTTTACATACGTTCGTACCTTGGGGACTTCGGTTTGCTGTGTGGGCTTCAAATC
>NW_015168725.1:41533-41742 GCF_001447785.1 Gekko japonicus | reverse complement strand
CCTTGGAGGTGATTGGAGCTTGCGGCAGCTCCTCGATGGCCAACACTGAGGATGTTGGTGCGGGGTCCAAGTCCTGGCCGGGCAGAGGGCAGCGACTCAAAGCGTCCGCATGTCCAATGGCCTTGCCCGGCCGGTGCTCCAGATCATAGTCATAGGCCGAAAGAAACAGGGCCCAACGGAGCATTCGTGCAGACATAATATTTGGGAGT
>NW_015168725.1:29713-41165 GCF_001447785.1 Gekko japonicus | reverse complement strand
AACGCTTTTACCCCATCAAAAGCCCTTTTCTGCTCGGCACCCCACCGCCATTTTGCGTCCTTGTGAAGGAGCGCATGTAAGGGTGCCGCCACCGACGCCTTGTGCGGAAGGAAGGCGTGGTAAAAATTGAGTAGGCCGAGGAATGATTGCAGCTCTTTTTTGTTCGTAGGGCTTGGGGCATTCTGTATCGCTTTTACCTTGTCATCGGTGGGGTGTACACCATTTTGGTCGACCCTGAACCCCAGGAACTCCACACTCTTAACACCGATCAGACATTTTGACTGCTTGACCTTCAAGCCAGCTTTGCTAAATCGCTTCAGCACCTCCCGTACCGTTCCCGGTACCCCCCTCAGTAACCCTTCCATAAGACCCTGGAAGATTCCTGGGGCGACGTTCACTCCAAACTGGAGCCTATTAACTCTGAACGCCCCTCTGTGGGTTACAATTGTCTGGGCTTCAGCAGCTTCCTTGGTCACCGGGAGCTGCTGGTATGCCTTTTTTGTTGTTCAGTCGCACAGTCGAGTCCGACTCTTCGGAGGGACTGGTATGCCTGGGCAAGGTCAAATTTTGCGAAAACCTTCCCGCCCCCTAACGATGCCAAGACATGGCTGATTACCGGCACGGGGTAAGAGTGCTGCTGTAATGCCCTGTTGATGGAACTTCAATCCCTGTTCAAGACGAAGCTTAACATTGCTTCCCTATGAGATGATTCACAATCATCTTAATGCATTCTAGGCAGCATAGAATACATTACAAATCTATATACACGGAGCCTTCTTCCCTTCTCCCAAAGGCATAAAGTGGTCTCTTGCAATGGTGGGGGAAATATTAGACGGTGTGTAATAACTGTGTGTGTGTGTGTATGTTTAAGTACCATAAAAAGAAGACAGCATGCTTTTATATGGGTATATGCAATATGAACTAAAGGCACACATTATAGGTTTCAGTCTAGGACTGTCCAGGTTATCATCTTTGGTCTTTTCATAACATTGATGATCTCTGTCCATTTAAAAACTGTGTATATGCTTATAACATCCCCCCCCCCCAATTCTGAAGTTTATTCCACAGAACAGCAGCAATTTGTGCAATTTATCCTTTGTTTTTTCTGATAAAGAATGGGATGTACAAATTGGATTTTGTCATCTACTTTCTTTGACTTTATGAAGAACAAGATTGAAGCTGCAAGGAAAGGAATGTTCCAGAAAAGAGGAGAAGATACAGGCACAATTAGAACAATGAATAAGGATGTAATGGATATATGATAACAGAGTACACAGCTTTCCCCAGATGACCACTTCCAGCAGTGCAGCTACGTTAGTCCATAGTGACCAAAATGTGGTATATTTAGAAAATAGTTGTTGTAGATTTTCCGGGCTGTATGGCCGTGGTCTTGGCATTGTAGTACCTGACGTTTCGCCAGCAGCTGTGACTGGCATCCTCAGAGGTATAACACAGAAAGATGGAGTACTACCTGTGTCAAGGTGAGAAGCAAAATGGTAGGCAGGTAATTTATATCTACTCAGGAAGGTGAGTTAGGGCTGAGATTATCTTGTAGGAGTTCCCCAGGCTGTGATATGCTAATGGAGGAGCTTTCCTGAGGAGCTTGTTTTGCATATGGGTTGGCTGTTGAAATTCTAATCTTATCTGTAGTGCTATTGTAAGATGTAAAGCATATTTGTGTTTTTCAGGACAGGAAAACATGCCCTATTTATTTTTAAACTCTCTTCCTTCCTGTTGAAATTGTGTTTATGTTTTTGAATTTCAATGGCTTCCCTGTGTAATCTGACATGGTAATTGGATGTGTTGTCCAGCCTTTCAGTGTCTTGGAATAAGATACTATGTCCTGTTTGAGGTAGGCTATGTTCAGCCACTGCTGATTTTTCAGGTTGACCCAGTCTGCAGTGTCTTTCATGTTTTTTAATTCTTGTCTGAATGCTACACTGTGTGGTCCCAATGTAAACCTGCCCGCAGCTGCATGGTATGCAGTATACTCCTGCAGAAGTGAGGGGGTCTCTTCTGTCTTTTGCCGATTGTAGCATCTGTTATATTTTTCTGGTAGGTCTAAATACTGTTTGTAGGTTGTGGTTTTTTTTTTAAGTTTTCCCATCTGATCAGTGATTCCTTTGATAGATGGCAAAAGCACTTT
The DNA here is from genome assembly GCF_001447785.1 of Gekko japonicus. NCBI lineage: Eukaryota > Metazoa > Chordata > Lepidosauria > Squamata > Gekkonidae > Gekko > Gekko japonicus. The sequence goes on along the minus strand of NW_015168725.1, from coordinate 39,019 downwards.
TCCTGTGGGAGACTGGTTTTCCTCAGTTGTTTGTTTTACCTTCAGTTTAATTGCTCTTCTGATTTCATTCTTGGAGTAGCCATTTGCTTGAAGTGAGTGGTTTAGATGATTTAGTTCATCGCTGAGAAAGTGCGGTTCACATATCCGTCCTGCACGGTCTACTAATGTTTTTATTATGCCTCTTTTTTTGCTAATGTTGGTGATTGGAGGTTTTGTGTAAATAACGATCTGTGTGAGTTGGTTTTCTGTAGACCTTGTGACCTAATTGAAGGTTAGTTTTGCAGATGACCATGATATATAGAAATGGGAGTTCACCCTCGATTTCTTGTATACTGCAAGAAATCAAGTATATTGCATATCATGCAGTTGTGGGCAGGTTTACATTGGGACCACACAGCGTAGCATTCAGACAAGAATAAAAGAACATGAAAGACACTGCAGACTGGGCCAACCTGAAAAATCAGCAGTGGCAACCATACTGTTTCCCATGATACATCCAGCCTTTTAAAAATGATGTTACGATGCTATAATGTTACTGCACATGCGCAAAAAAAAGAACGCTCCATCGCTGATGAAGTACATGACAACATGGCCACACAACCCCTCTTCAAAGGAAGTGGGAAGGGTTGGATCCAGATTCAAGAAAAAAAATCCCTGAAATAAATGCCCTTTTGTGGAAGGGGTGCTGCAAAGTCAGAGCATCAGCTGGGGATTCAGCGGTAACACTGAGGTGAAGAAAAGATCTGTGTGTACAGGAAATCAACTGGGAGAACTGAATGGGTATGCCAAAACTGGGGCTTAAAAGAGAGAGAGAGACGGAGAAACTAGCACTCTTCACTTGCACTTTGGCACACAAGAAATACTAAGATTCATCTAGATCTAATCTTACTGGTTCATCGCAGGATAATAAAGTAGTTAGAATCTTGGGATGCTATCGTACTTTGTCTTTTCATTGTGGTCTGTTTTCATGCGGTGGTTTTCAGCAATTATGTGTAAGTAGGCAGCTGGCTGGCTAAGAGCCTCTCTTTTAGTAACTGTGAATTATGCCAGCTAAAGATTGATTCACATTACTTTTTTAAAGCTTGAGGCAGAGTGGGAATCAATGTGGTTTTCCCTATCTGTTCATGAATTGGAAGCTGGTCTTGTGAAAGCAGCTTAGAGTGGCAAGATCATTATGGCCTTCTGGAAAATGCTAATTCCCAACCTAGTAAAGTATTCAAGACCATTTACCCATGTCAAAATTTAGAGGAAAAATTATTATACAAAGTATAATTGTGCCTGAACAGCTCAGAGACCAGCCATTATACAAGTTTACATACATAGAAAAAATGTCTCTTTAGTTAACTCTTCACACTGCTGGGACTGGTACACCTAGATGACATAATGAGAAAGGAGAGTGATCGTGGAAGTAGGAGGATGACAACCTCTTCTTGCAATGGCACTTCCTCCACAGCAAATGGTTTTGATACCTAGAGAGTAGACCCCCTAAACACAGGAACCCCCAAACATGCTGCAAATGTATTGTTCATTTCAGTTGAACCCCAGACTGGAAGAGCCAAAACAGTAGTAACATGAAGTTCCAGTAAAATTCCGGCTGCCCAAGGGCACTTCTCACAAGACAATAGAGAAGCAGCAGCACCGTACAGGAAAGAATCTCCTGGAAAGAAATCTTATCAGCCTCTCGAAATTCCAGCAAGGTCTCAGCAATTCGACTAGCCTAGTACACAGGAGGATCCACTAGGCAATTGGTCTTATCATAATGGTTCCCTGCACACAGCCTTCAGGCACTCCCAGGCCGTTCTCCCATAAAGTAATCAGATGGACTGTCAACTTAACACCGTGTATCTCACACAGTGTAAGCACAATTTGGCTCTTCCTAATTTTCCTCAATACCACTCAAACTTTTCTCCAAGATCCAGTCCTGGCCCACTACTTTGCTAGCAGGATCCTCCTGCTACTGCCCTTGTGACATTGCACAGAACCCTCCATGGAGACTTGATTCAAGTGGGTCCAGTCTCTGCTCTGCTTTTCCTCCTTTCCTCTCTGCATCCCAGACTCTGCTTTGGAACTTCCAATGCACTTTGCTGCAGTGTGTCCTTTGCCTCCATTCCCCTGGACTCTGATGGACCTCACCTTTCCACAGGCTTGTATGTTTTTCTTTATCCCCATTTTATTATCCCTGTTAGCAATTGCCTAGGGAGTGCTTATTGTATTCATTACTGTATTGCAGTGTGTGTATGATTGTGTATGCTTGTTTTTCAGTGTGCCTCTTATTTCTACTTGCTAATTTCCCAATAAAGATTTGCATTTTTGTCTATTTTTCTGACTGATTATTTCTGGGAATTTTTCTGTCCCCATAACAAACCATTATTCAATCTGGGACCCCAGTATACCCCAGATAGTAAGGTTAGCTCATAGGTGCGTGTGTTTAGGCTTGACACATAAGAGGAATGCTCCAAATATTAGAGAATCTACAAATGCATATCATTTGGCTAACACTTTGGCCATATATATTTCTATAGACTGTATTATGATGTTTGTATTTTAGGGGACACACTGAAGGCAAGATGTTAGAGGGTTTAAACAGCTGGAGTAACAGCTGCAGGTTTACAGAACAGAGCTTTAGATTTTGGCTTGATGCAAACCTTATCAAATGCAGATCAACATGTGTACATCTTACAGGATGATAGTGGAATAGTACAAGTCTATCTATACATTAAACAGTAGAAACATAGATTGCATCACTTCAAATTGCAGGTTGGGGGGAATCATGTTTTTGAATACTTCCATACAAAGGGGAGGATCTTCCTGCATTTATTACACTGCTACTTTGAAGAGAAGTTTATCATAACCTCCCAAATATACTATGCCATTGCATGCAGATAGCTTTTTATCTAGAGAGCATTCAAAATATATAACACATGGGAAGAGTCTTGAAGGAGGAAGTGGTATAGTCCAGAACTCTGCCACCTTATGCTACATAACAGAGATCATCACACTTGCATAAAACAGCTGCATGCAGAAAACTAGTGCAATTTGGAAGCTAGAATCTGCTTCCCTGATATGCTAGGGTTTTTTAGTTGTAGAGAAAAAGTATGTGGGAACATTCCAAAAATGATATCCATTCCTGTGTCTACAGTCTAAAATGCCTTAGTCCACTCCTCAGTCTCAGGCTTCTGCTACCCCATTCTTCTGTATTTGCAGACCGAGTTATGCAAATTATGAAGAGCCCTACTGGATCAGACCAGTGATTCATCTTGTCTAGCACCATGTCTCACACAATGGCCGACCAGTGCCTCTGAAGGCCGAACAACAGGTCATAGAGGCCAAAGCCTTCCATTGATGTTGACTCCTGGCACTGGTATTCAGAGGTTTACTGCCTCTGAAAATGGAGGTTCCCTATAGTCACCAGAGCTAGTAGCCACTAATAGACCTATCCTCCATGAGTCTGTCTAATCCCCTTTTAAAACTGTCTATGCTTGTGGCTTGGTTCACCTGGGAGGGACTATTTTTATTAAAATCATGTAAAAGCTTTTTTTAAAAATTAGTTTTGTTTTGAAAAGAAGTATATTGGACAGGGGTAGAATGTTGTTATTATTCTCCAACAAAAGGAGGAGGAATCCTAGCTAGGGTTGCCAACTCTTGAAATCTTACCGGTGGGGGAGGCTCCATTCTGACCGGGAGCCGGCCGTGTGCATGTGCGTGCGCGCAGCCACGACGTCATCAGAAGTGACGTCAGACGTTGCTGACATTGGGGGCGTGGCCGAGCTCGTTGGGGGGGAACATATGGTCCCCCCCCCGACGAGCTCAGCCATGCCCCCAACATCAGCAATGTGGCTGCGTCACCTCCGGGCACATTTGGCAGCCCTAATCCTAGCAGACATATAGCTATCACACATGCTCTGTCGTATAAAAAAATAGATTCATCACACAAGTCAGTATGTAGAGCTAAGTACACCATCAATCATCTATTGGGAACAAATGGAACATCACACATGGACCATTTACATGAATAACCACTGTGCTTTCTCTTTCATAGTTGAGATTTCATCTGTAGCTCAACTTTGGAATGTGTAAACCACACTAAGATCTTTCTCTGTGTGTTGGAAACCAGACCCAGCCTTCATAGAACAACCCCAGATCTCAATTCATCAACTGCAGCACAAGCTATATTAAGTTGCCTACAGCCATATCACCTTGAACATGCCTGATCTGGTCTGATCTTGGAAGCTAAGCAGGGTTGGGCCTGGTTAGTACTTGGATGAGAGACTGCTTGGGAATACCGGGTGCTATATTGAGTTTTTCACACCTTCACTTTCTGAAGTTTTTGAGGGAGCTAGTTATTTGAAGAATAATTCAGGCTTTGCAAGGGCACAAGGACACCCTAGACAGACTTTTTAATATATACCAGTTTTTAATAAATACCCAGTTTCTCAGGATATATCAGGGGTCCCAAACTTTTAATTTTATTTATTTATCAAATTTATACCCCGCCCTCCCAGCCGAAGCCGGCTCAGTGCAGATTACAACAGAATAAAACACATAAATAACAATTATTGACATTTTAAAACCTTCTAAAAACAGTCTAAAATTATAAAGTGCTGGTAGGCATAAAATCTGATAATAGTGATGCTATTTAGTGATGGTGGCAACCATTCATGATCTATCTTAATAGTCAGCTCATAGATCACTTCCTTTATGCAGCTAGCACAGGCTGTTGCTGGTAGCTCCAGGGGACAGGGCTCTCTGCCTTTAAACAGTTGGGGACGGCTTCTTAGTTGAAGGCCTGGTGGAAGAGCTCTGTCTGGCAGATCCCATGGAACTGCATAAGGTCCCGCAGGGCCCTGATCTCTTCTGGGAGCTCGTTCCACCGAAACAGAGCTGCCACTGAAAAAGCCCTGGCCCTAGTTATGGCCAGCCTGGCATCCTTGGTACCCGGGAGGGCAAGTCAATTTTGGGATTTTGATCACAGTGCTCTCTGGGGGAACATATGGGGAAAGGTGCTCCTTCAGGCTTGTAGGTCCACCTTTGGTGGGTGGGCACAACCACAAAATGGCTTCTGCAGAAGGAAGGGCCAACCACACAGAGGAAGCTCAAGTGCAGGGGAGAAGTGAGGGGTAATTTTAAAAAATACCCTGGGAAACAGGAGAGAGAGAATATAAAACCAACATAGTGGTAGCAGCTGCACTGCAACAATGTTATTTTAATCTGCCCAGCCAATCAGATCTCCAATGGCCACTCAGAAGCTCTACTGGGCAAGTGCCCCATCTGGCTGCTCCCAATTTCTAAAAACACTTGGTGGGCACTAGGGAAGACGTTGGCAGGCACCATGTTGGGGACTCCTGGGCTTTATTTTTTTTTAATTTTGTTTTGTGCTTCAAATTGCCATCTCTCACCAAGTAAGAACACAAAAAAGTGTCAATTACTGTAATTCTCCTCCTCTTACATTTCAGAAGGTGTAATGACACAACTTCTGTTATCCTACAGATGTCAAGCCACAGTCTTCCCCAGATGATAGCAATCACCATTCACCTGTATTTTTTTTCTTACAGAAGTGGCACACTTGTAAGAGACTCAACTGCTTCTGTGCTCTGCAAAGACAAAGAGATGGATGGTGTCAGAGACCAAAAAACCTGAGCTCCCTTGCAGGAAAGTACTGAAAGGAAAAGCATAAAATACAGAAAATCAAGGACTCTGACTTTATAAGACATAGCAGAACAAGGTACATTAGGAGCCTCCAGATGAAAATTATCTCCCTTATCTTCCAAAGCTCCTCCAGTTGCAGAAAACAGATCTTGCAAAATGTCTTTTTGTGTCAGCCTAATACCCCAAATTAATATGCTTTCTTGTGCCAACGCCACATAATTAATTTCTGATCAGTTATAGAATCTTGCAGAAGAGTATTGAAAAGCAGGGGGCAAGGAATCAAAAACCCTTTAGAAGGCATGCTGACGAGAATTAAAACGTGTATTACTGTCCTGCTGCTAAGTTGCTTGGTGCAACTGGAATGAATATGATATCACTGAGAACCCATCAGAAAGACTCACTTATATGCAATTAATAACAGCTGAGGTAATGGATTGATTTTAGTTATATCAGTCTCATACTAAACCCTGACGCAATTACTAATTTATATACACACAATACTCTCTGAATGGAAAAACTATTGAAATTGCTGTATAAATGAATATATAATGTAGCTTTTAGTGCAGACAGGTTCCAGTAGATCAGATACCTGACAAAGGCAGTTCATCTTTATGAACAGGAAACATTTGGTGCATTTCTTATGAGAACGTATTTTGCATAAACAGTAGACCACATTTTAATTCTAATAGAAAGCTGGCAGTGTATTTGTCCTTAGATTTAGTAAAACTGTTTTGCATGTTCCTTTCTTTAATTTTGGCTCCTTCCCCACACACACACCATTTCTGCTTTTGAATTCTCAACAACAAGCTCCGACAAAAAGCTTTTTGTCCAAATAATTGACAGAAGATTGCCCTATCGAAATAGTCAATTTTTCCATTGCTGATTTTCAGAGATAAATGGCACTGTGAAGCCAAGGGGCTGCCTTTGACTTTCAGACTATCTGCTGCCTCAGCTGAACTGTAAATTGAAGAGAATTTGCACAGTAGAGCTATATTGATAAGGACCTATTTTTGTAAGGATTAAACCTCAAACACTGCAGAAAAGCAGCAACATGCCTAGAGAGTGAATACTTATTCAGGACTAAACTGAATGTCTTTACTCTGTTCAATAGCTTTGTAACAAACTAAACTGAATTTTATGAGCAATTGCAATGAACAAACACCCTCCCCCCCACTAAACTGACTCCAGAAAATAATTATCTAGTATTTTGGCTTGGGTGAACAGGCCTTTATATATCAAATCTTCTTTGATGTCTTAGTCCACATAAACATAATCAAATCTGGACAAGCAATCATTCATTTTTGCAAGTATGGAAGAAGTATGCATGTGCATACATGCAACCTAGCAGTACAGAAGATTCAAGGTGTCACTAGTCCAAAACTAGCTAAGGTAGCAGCAAAGAATCTTTTCTCCGGAGCGGTCAAAAAGTGGTTCCCTTTACACCATCCAGAACCAACCCAAACTTACAAAAGTGAAAGAGACTTGCCTGGTTCCATAGTACCCCCCCCCAACCCAGAATCCTGGAATTTTGTCTCACCAGCATCCTTCTCCAACTAAGCATCCCTGCTTGTCCCTACAAAGTTTGGTGCAGGGATAGGTTGGAACCAGTCTTTTAGTAAGATTGGACAGGATGAGTTAGAACACATATTCTTAACATGAAAGCACAGTTTATGGTTGAGGAAAGCCTTGTCCTGAATGTCAAAACAGTACCCATCCATAATTTCATAGCCATGCTTCACATTCATTGTGCAATTTTATTAGATAAAACTAGCCTTCCAAAAGTTAATGTAGAGAGATAACTGAGAGCATAGAGAACGAGCTATAAGTCCTCAGTTCAAGTCTCAGTACTGAAATCATTGAGAAATCATGGTGTGACTGTAGACAAGATAAGAGCTATTGAACTCATGGGCTTTCTTTGTTTCAGATAGGGAAGGGTACTGGTCTTGGTGATCCAGATCCTTCTTTATTTAGCAGACTGCACGTGGCTTTAATGCAGCAGTGCTTGTCCTGAATCTACCATGTACTTGCAAGACTACAAAGTTACACAGAGCCACATTCCAGTTTGAAACAAAATAAACTACATGCTTGATAGTGCAGGATAGAGATATAGAGACAGTTCCTATGCTATCTAACTAGGAGATGGATCTGGATGCTGAGAGGCATCCTGCTTGTTCATCTTATGTGCATGGAAGGGGGGGGGGGTTGGAAGTTTATTTTCCCCAAAGTGTTGATCTACACTTCAAAGGGATTCTCAGTGACAGTAGAATAAACAGGAAAATACTTAGGCTGATTTCGCACTACAGCTGCCTCGATGTTGCGCCGCCATTTGCCCCGATACTATTGGTCAATTTCACACCCAAAGCTGCGGGGCTGCATTTTGACTCGCGGCTTCACCCGATTTCCCCCGCAGTTTCGTGATCCTGTTTTTTGAGGATCATGAAACTGCGGAGGAAATCGGGCAAAGCGGGGAGAAAACCGGCCAAGGCGGGGGGTAAAATGGACCCCCGCGGCTTTGGGTGTGAAATTGACCAATAGTATTGGGGCAAACGGCGTTGCAACATCGAGGCAGCTCTAGTGCGAAATCAGCCTTAGTGTCTGCCTATCTGCCTGCAACTCTGTGGTCACTTGCTTCTGGAGGCTGAGGTGCTGGGGCATCGCATCTGGTACTTTCAACAGGGATGAGCCAACAAAAGTGCTGAAATGACATCACAGAGGTCAGATTTTAAAGGCTGGTTCAGATACTGGAAATTGTTCCATGTGGCATAGCCGGACCAACCTTGTGAATGCAGCCACTTGGGAGAACTAGCGTCTGGACACGGCTACAGCCTCAGCAGTGACATTTGCACATGTCAGTGCAGTTAGATGCACACGACTTACAGCTTTAGCTGTGGGTGCATCAAGATGTGCATTACTTGGCTTCCGGTTTCATCTCTGTGAATGGCGGTCACTTCTTCGGGAGCTCCCGAAGGTGACTCGCCCACGCACGGCAAAGAGAGGGAATCTGCACAAGCGGAGCCCCTGAGGAGCCTCAGGGAGAGGCTCCGATCCGGGGCGCACAGGGGGTGTGCCTCTTTACCAGCCGGATGGTCGGAAATTGAGGCTCACCCCATGCCCCAATGGCTCTTGCCGCGGCAGTGCCCCGCATGGGGACTAGCAGAGGCACCGGGTGTCACTGAGTGATGAAGCGAAGAAGTTAAAGCATGGAGAAAGTGACAAGCGGCTAACCATGAGTTGGAGATTTAATTTAAAGTTAACGGCATATAAGCACTCCATCCCCCGGGAAAGCGAAAGGGAGGAGGGAGGATTCCCCCCCCCCACTGAAGAAAGAGACTTGTTGAAAGCAAAAAGGAGGGGCGAAGTGGAGTTTGAAAAAAAAATTGTTACCTTTTGGGAGTGTCTTGAAAACGGAGAGGAGGGAGGGATCCCCAAGCTGCGCAGCCCGAACTTTTAAAAAGTAAACAAAAGCTGAAAATGGCGGTGCCGAAAAAGTTTCTGGAGAAGTAGACAAAGAAGGTAGGAGCTGCTTCCAGTCTTAGCCCCTCCCCTGCAGGGGCTGCTGCAAGCCAGCAGGAAAGTGAGATACTGCGCCCTCTGCTGGCTGAATTGCAGAAGATCAACCAGAAGCTGGATAGCATGGAAAGTGCTTATAATATTCAACAA